>NC_134577.1:62412138-62439638 GCF_050947875.1 Dermacentor variabilis | reverse complement strand
AGCGATGTAACATTAGCCGGTGCCGCTCTTTACGGGCAGGCCAGTGGCAGCGTGTGAAAGTGCCGTTGCAGGCCCTAACACACCGCATGCCGGGTAGGGCCTGCAATCGGCATTTAAGCGTGCATTTAAGGGCGCCAGAAAGGTTTCGCGCGCACCCGTGCATATTTAGAACACGGTCCGCCAGAAGTCCCACAGCGCGACGCTGAACTTTGCTATCGCCGTCGTCGTTTTCTTTTTCAATCTCAAGCGTGTCGCGTCCGAGTGTCATTTTTTTTTTTTCGTCCTCACGATCTCCCGCATGGCTGCGCCGAAGCAAGTGCCCCAGGCAATCGGTCGTCGTCCCAGACGCTCTCAGGACTGTGTACAGGCATTCGGGCTGCAGCTATCATCATCATCATCACCATCATCACTATCAGCCTAGCTACGCCCACTACAGAGCGTAGCCAGGCTGATGGTGGTGATGATGATAACGGTCCATCATCATCATCATCATCATCATAACACCAATATCATCACCACCACCACCACCACTATCATCATCACCATCAGCAGCAGCAGCAGCAGCAGCAGCCTGGCTACGCCCACTGCAGGGAAAAGGCCTCTCCCATACCTCTCCAACTACCCCGGTCACGTGCTAATTGTGGCCATGCTGTGGGGAGCAGCTATCTGCTCACCTTTACTTCGATCAGCCGCACGGCACCCTCCCCGATGGTCGTGCCTAGCGCGCCGTAGTTGGCGGCCTCGGTCAGCTGCTCGCCGAACAGGGGCATCTCTGCGTACAGCGGGGGTCCCCGCAGGGTCTTCCGTATCGTGTTGTACAGTGTGTAGTAGTGCTTGGTGCGCAGCCACCACACGTAGTGCGTGTACATGTCGTTCCAGTCTTCCTTGGACATCATGCGCCTGACCGCGGCCACCCGCTCCCAGTTGGCCACCAGCGAGTCCGTCATGTCGGCCATTTTGTCCAGCCGCTGGCGTAGGTTGGCCTCGGTGAAGCGCTTGCGGTAAAACACGAGTTCCTGCGGGTGTGACGTCATCTTCTCGCGTGTCGTATATGTATGTACCAAAATGCGCGCGTTAATGCATTCCAGTTACTCACTCACTCGTGGAAGGTTTTCGTAAACGACGTAGTCCTGAACAAAATATTTCCCTATTTCCGACAAAAAAAAGAAAGAAAAGCACCAGCGCTAACTGCTGTTTGTCAAATATGAACTTTCAACGACTCGCCCAAGCTTCCCTACGATTCCCTGTATATTATGCTTTATCGAAGAGAAAATCCATGCTTAAACCGTGCCACACACTGTGGCAATGTTAATGCCATTTAAGATTCTTAATGTGATTGAATATAATGTTGTGTCTACATGCGCATTGATAATGATGTTAAACGCCGCAGGGATGATTGCTGCAGAGAGCTCAATTTCAATCGTACCGTAAGAATTATTTAGGGGGTGATAGTACGACACCTGCCACTAAAACATTAATATATTCGTTATGGGAAACATACTTTAGGTTAGTCCAGAAATATATTTCTTTCGGCATGCCGTAACTGCAAATATCAAGAGGCGAGAGTATGCGCGTTCGACTGGCGAACCCACTGCGCTAACAAGTGGCGTCAAGCTTTGGTGCCATCAAGTACCTCCTTGAGGCCATCGCGTGAGCGGCAATAAACTTCGAGGCACGGAGCGAGAATATTGGGCGCGAGCTGGAAGCGCTGGCGCGCTGCCGTCGCTCTTCAGTCCAAAGTTGGATCACGTGACACCGCTTCGTTTCGGCATAGCACTCGCACGGCTTGCAAGTGAGCCGCCGGCTTCTCGCGCAGTGCGTAGTTTTGCGGTTTTGTCCAGAAACTCTTTTTGTCTCTTGTTGTTCGTCAGTCGCAGACTGTCGTATATGCAGCGGAGAGGTTACCTTAGGGCCCTCGGAACGTTACATATCGAGGGGCTCGTCCCATGGCTGGGATAGTAGCGAGTTTTAGAACGGAGGCCCCAAATGTTTGGGGCCCCAAAGAGCTTTGCGGGTGTTAGCGTTGGGGGGCGCAGTAGTGGAGAGCTTTAGAATAGGGCTTTGCATTTGTGGATTGCGGCTTGAGCTGACAGCGCCACAACGGCGTTGACGAAAAGCTATTACAAATAATTAAATAAATATACCACTTTATGATAAGAAGTGTAATTTTGATTTTCGTGTTTAATTACAGTTTAGAGTTTATTATATTAGCAGCAAGCAATTAGTTGCGCTTGGTTTTGAGTACCCAACTTTACGTGCCTTCACCAGCCAAGCTAAGCTGTGTTAGGCCTACGAGCCATGAAATCGACAAGGGAATTCGGAATCAGCGACGTCTAATGAATCAATCTTCATAACACACGCTAATTGAGAGAAAGCGATAACCGCAGTCACTTCTCCTAGCTTGCGAACTTCACGCGTTACCACGAATCGAGCCCAGTTTGGTGCTAGGTTACAGCCGTCGCTTCGGTGGGTGCCGCCATGTTTGCTGACGCAAATCTTTCGGGGCAGTTATGCTGCTCTCGCTAAATCAGTGGAATAGCGCGCCCGACGCAAAACCCAAACGCAGTCCGCGTCTCGCGCATGCGCAGTGGCTTCGACGCTATTTATTTGGGGCCCCGAACTTTTGGGGCCCCTGTCCTGAAACTTTCCAGTCAATCCTGGATCGTGAGCGCGTCTTGGTCTGTGTTAGTGTACTTGGGGCAAAAAAAAAAAAAAAACGCCAGTGTGTTGCGCTAATTATAAATGGCCTAAGTTTTTTTTTTCTTTATTAGCCATTCTGAACGCAGTATGGCCACAGAGCTGTAGTCACGGCTTCGTACACGTTAACTGTGAAAAGATCTGCGTTCATTGCGCGCTGGCTATAACGTCCGCGATGGTGCTTTGCCCTTGCGAAAGAAGGAACAGTCTTTGGCATGCCTTAACTTCTTGACGGTTATTCGAATACGGAATGCTTACAACGGCGGGGAACTATCCTGTTTGAAACACGTTGGCGGGCTAGTTGGTTTGAATCCGTAGTTGAAAGTAGGGCTTTTCACTGTGTATCTGTTTCTTTCTACGTCCTCGTTGAGTCGCGCTTGCACACACTGTCATGGGGTACTACTATCACCACATAAAATTAGGTCAATTTATGCGGCATTGCGCAAAAAAAGACATTGCGACTATAATACGATCCCATCAAATTTTCGCGATATTTTATTGCCTTTACTGACGTTCGCTGTACCAAAAGCAGAAGACTAGATTGATCCTCCAGCGAACTCATTGCTGAGAAACATCAACCTCGCACCATTTCCAGCCACCGTTCGCGGCCCATGCGCCAGAAATGAATGAGACATAACAGAAACTTGCACTGTGCAGATCAGACGGAAGTTATTTAATTATTTTCTGACCAATCACGTTGTGGCCGCCCGTCGAAAAGCAAAAAAGAACAAAACAAACATTTAATTCGACCTTTCGGCAGGACTGTTATCTAGAAATATGTGGGCTATAAAATTTACAAAATTTCCCCTTACAGTAGTTTCCAAGCAATCACGTTGCGGCTAAGTAATGCACGTGATGATACTACCTGAAATATAGATTCATGCAGATATGATGCGGCGCGTAGCATTCGGCGGGTAAATGCGATGACCGAGTCCACTCGACCAAGGGCAGTGAAAGATGCGTGCTAAGCGAAAAACTGTACGAGCAACAATCCTACCGCACCCGCCGCAGCTCTCGTCACGTGACATTTTCGTGCTGTCAGTTGCTTTCCCGCGCAGTCTTATAGCACGAATATATTTACCCATCCGAATGCGTCACTATTGAGGTCCCGTGACCAAGCGAGCCGCGACTTTTCTTTCTTTCCTTCTTTCGTTTTTTTTTCTCTATCTAGCGTCAACGTTATGGAGAAGATAGCGCCTCTGTTAATTTGGGCAGTGTTTAGTTGCACTACTGCCACTATATACACAGCAAAGTTTGATCAACTTGTGTGAAAAGAGGAAGGATTGTTCCCATACAGCCTATAAGACACGCCGAAAAAAAATGGTCTTCACTACGGTTAAGGGGCCCGTCATAATAGTGCAGCTGCTGAAAGTTCGAACCCACTCACGGCGTATTGCAGTGTTAAATGTGAGGGGGGCCCCCTTTTCATAGAATCGCATCTTAGGTGCACATAATCGCGTTGAGCATACGACATTCGACCTCCGAAGCACCCGACAGTTTTGTGTTCTCGTTTTCTGCGTTATGGCGAGGATTTTACAGTAGTTTGATTGACGTTGCAGATTGACGTTGTATAGGTGAAGCAGGCAGACCGCAACAGTATAGGCGATAATAATGCTGGAACTCGCAGGATCACGAGGCAGGAGAACGCGTCGATAGTAGAACAATCGATGTGATGGGATCTCAATGCCATCGCGTCACTCTATGCACAACTTTCAAGGTGCCTTGTTTTCTTTCGCATTCGAACGTAAGAAAGAAAGACGACGAGTGCGCACCGTGAAGTTCTTGTCGGTGGGAAACAATTTGGAGAGCATTTGGTTGAAGGAGAGCTGCTGCTGGAAGGCCCGGCCGATGTTCTCGGCCATGGTGTCCACCATTTCGGTGGTGTCCGGGCCGCTGCGGTCGAGCGTGAAGCTGAAGAAGAGCGCCCAGCCGAGCAGCTGCTCGGTGAGCTCCATGCAGTCGACCT
The DNA here is from genome assembly GCF_050947875.1 of Dermacentor variabilis. NCBI lineage: Eukaryota > Metazoa > Arthropoda > Arachnida > Ixodida > Ixodidae > Dermacentor > Dermacentor variabilis. Next base: position 62,434,975 of record NC_134577.1, on the reverse strand, counting down.
GCTGCTGCTGCAGGATGCGCGAGGACACCGTCACGCCGAAGTGCTTGTGCCACATCGTGTTCGTGCGTCGGTCCAGCGCGCGCCACAGCAGCTGCGCCAGTTTCCGCGAAAGAAGGGTCGTTCAGTGGCGCAACTGGTTAACTCGGCAGTCGCCCACCAAATGGCCTCCGAGCGCCGCGGGTCTCGCAATCTCGGAGGCCACGCTTACAGTTTCCTGCAAGAACTGCTAGAGAGAACTCCAGAGCTGCGACCGCTGAACTCAGCAGTCCAGATTAGGTACGTTAGAGTATTGGCGTAAGGAAAGCGAGGAAGTAACTGGTGGTATCGATCCCGTTGCAAGCGCAGGTAATAGTACAATATTGTACAATATATTGTGCAATATATTGTAATAGGCGAGAAGAAAGGGGGTTAACCGAGGGACCCGATTTTGATTAAGCATATCTTAAGAAGTCAACAAACATTGACACCAAGGAGAACATAGGGGAAATTACTTGCTCTTACTGAATGAATTAAAGAAATGATAAATTAACGGAAGTGAAAGTGGATGAAAAAACAACTTGCCGCAGGTGGGGAACGATCCAACGTCTTCGCATTACGCGTGCGATGCTCTACCAATTGAGCTACCGCGGCGTCGTTTTCCCATCCACTTTCTTGGGTATCTATGTATTCCACTAGAACCCTGGGAGTGTTAGCCAGCGCCACTACTCACAAGCCTTGGCGTTGGATGTGGAACAACCTTTCTGCCGCAGGCGTCACGAGTATACGTGATCTTTTTGGGTGAGGGCAACCGGTCAATAAACCCCGGCGTGCTACCTAAAAGCATCAGTTGTTGCCGGATACGGCATATTCAGATTCAGGAGAATTCGGCATATCTTCAGCACATCTGACCTCGAATGAACTACGGCACGACTGTATGGCTGTCTGGGTATTTCAGGCTCAGAACGTTTATTCATTGTCAGCTAGAAGAGCGGGTATTACCAGTTACACCAGTCGGGCATGCACCTGTGAAGCACTCGCAGCAAGTCGACAGCAGTTAGAAAGGAATGTACCCATGATCCCTAGATTAGCGCACTCAAGCGTCTTGGTCCTTTGCTTGAGGAACCCGTGTGAGGCAGATTTAATTGCGCGCAGCTTCGGTGATCAAAGATCTTTTTTAGTTGATGATGGGAACAGACATAGGCAGGTTGAGCGGAAACGAAGTGAAGTATCTTAAAGAATGCTCATCGCATTAAAAACCTTAACACTAAAAACGCTACAGTTAAACCTCGATATGACGAACTCCCTTATAAATAAAAATTCGATATAACTAATAAAATTGCCGACCTTAACGGCTTCGCTATACGGAATTTTAACTGTATATCTAAACGTAACCCGGTGCTAACTAAGAATACCCTCGTAAGTCACTGTAGTACGGAGAGTGATAAAAAGGGATGGTATTTTAGGATGCGCACAACTTGGTTTGACCAAATCTCAACGGTGCTGCTCTTCAAACACGAAGGGTTTCGCAGGAAGATGGAGGTTCGAAGCGATGGAAGTGTTGCTACTCTGGCGTAGACGAGTCGTCTTGTGGAAACACTGGCTGCAGCGGCATTCGTCGTTGAAACAATGCTCAAAAGGCTGCTCTGTATCAGCGATGTTAATTAGTGTTCCTTCAAGCGCGAGAAGTCCCTCTGCTGAATAGTAGCCAGCGCAACTAGTTGTAGCAACTATTTCTGTTTTTTTTTTAACGCGTCATCTACAAAAGGTCAGTATCCGTGATCAGTTTTTTTTTGTGTAGTTATATGACGGACTGGCATGATGCCACTTAAATATTCGTGTTATACAGGTCCAAAAAAATTTTTTTTTTTGCTTCCTGCAAAGTTCGCGCCGTGTTAAAAAAAAAAAGATATGCAAAAGGATTTCCCGGCTTCGAAACGTTTAGTCCTAATTTGTAGCTGGAGGAGATTAGGTTAGGTTAGGTCAGAGAAAAATAAAATCACAGTCGCGAAGACGCAGAGAAAATATTCGGCGGTTGAGGCCCAAACGATCGACTCACCTGCAGGATCAGCCAGCCGAGGTACAAGATCACCTTGTCGTCACCCAGTTCGGTGACGAGTTCGCCAAAACGCGCCAAGTACGTTGGTCCCTTCACGGTGACGCTGGCCGCGTCGGTCAGATTGTAGGTCTCGTGTAGGTACTCGATCAGCTGCTTCGCGCTCGTGGGCCTCATTACGTTGCTGAGTTCGGTCAGGTTGGTCAGGTTGGTGCTGCCGTGAGAGCTGTTGGGAAAGAGTAGTTTGCTGAACACCTTCTGCTCGATGTCGAAGAAGGTGTCGAAAGCCACGGCTCCGCCCATTCCGTCGGCGTAGGCTTGGCACGCGTTTTCGTAGTAGAGGCGGTAAGCGCTCTGGTCGGAGCTGTTTGGGAAGACCAGGGGCCGGTTGCGCAGCCAAATTTTCAGGGCGTTGGCCGGCGAAACGCCGAGGTACACCTGCGGGGGAGGGCACAACGACGGTGTAACTCAAGTCCATGTTTTATTGACTCCCTGTCCAAGTCGCGAAGTGATTAGGGAAGCTGATTACTTTCGGAGCTCCCAGAGAATCGTCAAGGAGACCTCGGGAAACAAACTGCGCGTATACGACGTGAGAAGCACAGGGCAGTTGGACACTTTTATAAACATTTTATGTTGGAGAATAGCAAGCGAGAACGCAAGAAGGACTAAAGTAAAGCAAATACAAAAGCGAAATTGCAACAGGAACATGATACAAACACGTCCAACTCTGAAACCAATGCGACTACAATGTTACAAGGCCAACAGCATGAAATCCTCGCTACACCCCCCCCCCCCCCCAAAAAAAAAAATTGTCGACGAAGAAGCTGCTATAACAAAATTAAAGAACTGCGGATTCATTCCAATAACAATAACACCAATAACAGCAAGGCGCAACATCGTGAGACGTGTCATTGGCGTGTGCCTGCTCACTTATTGTTTCGATATAGCCTTGTGTTGATGAAAGTACGGAACCCATTTGATGAAAGTATTTACTAGTTTGCTTTACTTCATTTGTACTGAAGCCGTCTAAGTACGTCTGCGTCTAAAATAAGTGATGCTTTCACTAGGTGCTTCTAAAGAGAAAATCGCAGATGCGAAAGCCGCAGTGCGAAGATCGTTGCATGTGAACCAAGCTGAAGAGGAGGCATCAGCGCGGGACCAATGAACTCCGATTTATCCATTGAAATACATTTAAAACGCACAAATGATTTTCTGAGACATCCGCTGGGTCGTTTCGAATGAATTATTTGTTGCCGTCAGAGGGAGAGATGGAGAGAAAGAAAACTTGCGCAACTCTAGGAAGCAATATTTTGCTTTAGAACCGCACTTGGGTTCCAAAACAACAGAAGCACGAAGTTTAAAATTGAGTAACCTTGCGGCAGAAAAACAGATATCGCAGTTCTGTAGACTGCACCCATTGAGAAATAAAGCGGGCAAAGTTTGGTATTGAAGAAGTCCCACTTAGATTAGAGAGCAGCGTATATTAGGTTAATTTTGTGTACTTTAGCTTTGTTATTAGGTGCACTTCAGAGAATCTCGATATCTCCCTTTCCGTTTTCTTTTTTTGCTTATTTGTACTTGTAAACTTCATACTCCAATATTCTTTGCAATTGGAAAAAAAGTTGACATAAATTGAAAATAAACTTCATGCAGTCAAAAGAGCTTAGCTGCTTCTTTTAAATGCTACCATTATCGTCAAAACCGCCGCAGTGATTGCCGAGAAAAATAATTTCCCCGTTCCAATGTGTTCACATAGGAGCTCCCCCTCCCCCCCCCCCACGACCCCTCTCCCCCGTACTGTAGCTTCCTCTCAACTATCGCCCTGCTCGTGGCTCATTCTCATCATCATCGTCATCTACATCATCCTAGTTACGCCCACTGCAGGGCAAAGGCCTCTCCCATACTTCTCCAAGTATGGGAGAGGCTATAAGGCTCGCGGCTATAAGACCACAACCGACGAGAATCGCGTCGCCGCCGGTACGGTACGGTACCTCGCCGCCGAAATCCTTGACCCTGCTAATTCTGAGCAACGCGGTCATGAGGAACGAGGCCTGGACCTTGGCGGCAACGAGGTAGGCGTCGGCGTCCCTGGGCCCTAGTCGGGGCCAGTACACGCCAGCATTCCTGAAGGCCTCGTGGTACTCTTTCCTTTTGTCCTGGCCGTCCACCACGATGGTGGTGCAGGTCTGGTAGAAGCGCGCCATCTTCTCGGTCGGCCGCGCCTGGGCGCCCACCACAATCTGCCGTGACGAGAAAAAAGGCAAAGAAAAAAAAAAGCAGCGACTTGAGATTTAATTCGATTCTCCAGCCACTTGTTTCACACGCTACGACATGGGGGCGCCCGCACGGCGCCATTACGGTTCACGCGGCGCAGGCTTCGCGTGGGAGGAGTTGGCGGCATTTTTTTTTTCCCCGGCACTCGTCAGACGGGCGTTGTCGCAGGGCTCGTCCGGGTTGTACCGTGTACCAGTTCTGTGGGAACTCGCTGTGAACATGCGGGAACTAGTTCACCACGTGCAGGGCGAATCGAACGAACGTTTAACGAACGCGCGTAGGTTCATCGTTTGAGTATATACCGAAAAAAAAATAGAGAAGGTAAACGAAAACACAATCAGCATATAGAGTACATCCAACCTTCTCAATGCTGAACTAAATCCTAAACTCTAAGGAAAGTTTACACCATTTGCGACTTGCGCCCAAGCAACTAATTGTCAACTGTCTCGCGCGCCTTTCCCCCTCTTAAACGCTACGCACCTGGTACTACCAGGTTACGGACGGTGTGATTGCTATCAGTGTGACATTTATGCCACGCTTGACAAGAAAGCAGCGAGCGCGGAGTTTTCAAAACTCGCGAGCAATACGCATGACGATTACTTCTTGGCTACAAGAAGCGCACCAGAGGGTTGCTTTGTTTTAGAGTGTGTAGCGGCACAATAAGTGATGTTGACAGCCGGTTTCCTAAAAAAAAAAAAAATGCAGAGCTGCCTATTTATCAGGTCTTACAGATGCTTTGCACACAGTACCACCTACATATATGTGGACGAAGGGTTCATTTCTCCAGCTTGGCGAGATAAAAGGAGATTTTGTTTACTAAGCACATGGGTACGGACGGTCCGTTGTCTCAACGTGTTATCCTCGATTGCAGCGTCACCTTGTGGCATTCGAAATGTACTACACATTCATTTTCTCGTCGCCGAGGGCGATACGGCGGGTACCTCTCGCAAAAAGCTCTCCTTAATTTTTGTGAGCTGGCGCAACGAACTGATTAAAGTTTTGACCTATAGTTCCGCGTGTATCCAGCTTTAACCGACATAACAATATTTTAGATTTTCTTTACTGATTCAATACCGAAGAAAAAATAAAAGCCGATATCGACGACGGTGCACAACGGGTCTGAGGAGGACAAGGAGCTTTTTCTTTAATCAAACAAGACTCCACTTTGATGTAATAATAATAATAATATTTGGGGTTTTACGTGCCAAAACCACTTTCTGATTATGAGGCACGCCGTAGTGGAGGACTCCGGAAATTTTGACCACCTGAGGTTCTTTAACGTGCACCTAAATCTAAGCACACGGGTGTTTTCGCATTTCGCCCCCATCGAAATGCGGCCGCCGTGGCCGGGATTCGATCCCGCGACCTCGTGCTCAGCAGCCTAACACCATAGCCACTGAGCAACCACGGCGGGTCCTTTGATGTCCGGGCGTGAAATCTGCGCGAGTATAATCTAGCCACCAACTGCTATCGTGAGTTATTGTGATGCTTCCTTTGGGAATATGTCACTAAGTCTAGCTCCTACCGTTTTGAGTTTTCCATGAAACACATTAGGTAAACAGAAACACGGTGGTGTGAATTGGAGAGGAAAGTGGGTAGCCGTTATTCTAATTGTTCTATCCGTGTCTCTCAGTGTCTCTCATATATTCTAACCATCTTGAGTCACTAGGGAGTCCATGGTCTAATGGAGGGAGCATCGGGCTGCTGTGCTGAGGGGGCCAAGTTCGCAATTAACCATCGGGCCAGTTTCAGTTACCGGGCATGGCCGACTGCGTATGTTCCGCTCCTGGGTGCCTGAGTGTGTGTGACAGAGTTGCGTGCCGTTCTTTAGTGAACCTCTTCGGCGCCAACTTTGGTCACTGGGTGCTTCCCACTGGTTATTTACCGCTCTTCCAGCGAATCTCGTAGACGTCAACGTTGGTTTTGGTTGGTTCCACTGCGTATGCGCCACTCTTCAGTGGCCCTTATAGGGACCGTTGCAACGACGTGTGGAGCGGCGTGCGAGAGACTGTGAAACGAGAAAAGCCGAAGGCAGGCGCAGAGGGGACGTCTTTATTCCTCCGGGGCTCTAAGCACGGGAGCTCACGCCCGAGCGCGCCAGATATGAAAGGCAGCCAACGCAGATGACGATGGCGGCTAGAAGCCTGTTTGATGCAAACTTGAATCACTGGGTATACGTTTCGCCGGGTATGCGCCTCTATTCGATGACCCTCTTGGACGGCAAGTTTCACTATGTGGCACGCAGTTATGTGCCAATAGGGTCTGTCGCTAAGTTGATTTGTCGCTGAATCGCATCGTGAGATGCGTTCTGCGGGAATCTTTCATCTTGAATTCAACAGTAGTAGAGTAGCGAGAATCCCCGCCCACTGATGGAAGAGCCAACGCTCAAGTACATTAGTTCCACTGACCAGTGGAACGTTCTTCTTTTTAACTTGTGTTCCATTTCCTTAATGTAACACACGGGGAACGAGATTGGGAATGCAATCTGAATGTTCAAAAGACGAGTCGCGCGCCTCCACGTGCGGCGCGCGCACACCGCGATTGAGAGAGTATTGCGCGGAAGGCGGCGGAAGAAGCCTCACCCGCAGCAGGTACTTGTTCAGTTTGTCCAGGTACGCGTTGACGTGCATGTCGTAGACCGAGTAGCCGCTGTGGTTGAGCGACCAGCGGCCGCACACGTGTTGGTAGAAGTTGTCGCACGGCTTGACGCTCTCGTTGCGCGCCTCCAGCAGCATCGCGTTGACGAGCGCGCACTGCTCGGTGTGGCAGTGCGCGTGGCCGATCCAGCCCGTGGGGCCGAACCAGGCGGACATGGCCGCGACGGCGACCGCCACCACCAGGACGGCGCTGCAGCAGGCGCAGAGGAGCGCCTTCCCGCGCGGCCGCGCAGGCGGGGCCGCCTTCGGCGCGTCTAAATGCGATGGCATCGACAGATCCAAGGCGGGGGGAACAACAACTGCGGAGAGAGAGAGAGAGAGACAAGAGAGAGAAGAGATTTCAGTTATAGAATAAAAATGAAAATTCCAGAGTCTGTCAAGATCTCTCGTAGGAGGTGAACGGCGAAAGCCGTCGTTAGACATGTTGGTCATATCATAGTAATTAGTAGTCATTACAAGTCATCTCAGTCATTATTAGTCATTACTGTTCATTACTAAGCATTTTTAGTCATCTCTAATGAATTGTGGTCGTTACAAGTTGTAGTTAGACGTATTGGTCATTTCATAGTCATTACTAGTCATTACAAGTCATTAGTAGTTGTTATTAGTCAGTACTAGTCATCAATAACCTCTACCAATCTCTATTATAACGTTATAATTTACTAACTGTCACTATCAAAAGTTTTTCGTTCTTTAATCTGTCTTTAACCTGTCTTCATATGGCGTGATGAGGCTTCGGCGGACGCTCCCGGTGGTCAGGTCTGCTGACATAAAGTTCACCATGAGCCTAGAAAGGCTTTCGCCTTAATGTCAAAGCCCTCAATCCTGGGGTTCGCCCGTTACACTGCAGCGCTTATATGATAAATTCCCTTAGGTAAAGCGCTGAGGACGGGGTGATTTACAGGTGGCTGTTCGCACATCCCGACGAGGTTCGACAAGGCGATGAACAGTATTAGTTGATTCGCTGCAGTTTTTTTTTTCAGTCACAAGGCCGACAGCTCAGACAATTGATTTCTTTGGCGCAGACATATTTGTAACTATAACGGACGCGAAAAAAAAATGAAGGGAAGAAAATGTAACAATTGGAATCCAATTTTTATATGCGCTAATGGGAGTGCAATGGAGAGAAGTAGAGCCAGTGCAATTTAGAGATGCTTAAAACGCATTGCATACCAGTTAAAATTGTACAGCTTACTGGGCAAATCGGGTGATTTTTCGATATCCACTGACCTCAATAAAACTCTGAATATACTTTCTCTTTTGCACTTTCATTATCCGTGCCAGACAATACGGCTGCAAGTAATTTAGTTTTCTAGAAAACGAATTTTAAGTATTGGTTGCTGTTCCCGACTCATACCCACGAATGTGTCTTTTTAATGGCCACCATGTGGTCGTGGCGTCATAGTCTACACCGCCAATGCGTCCGGAAACGACGACGAAGCTGGCTTCTTTTTCTACGAGACGACGGGCCGACAATCATCGTTTTGACAGACGTGATGATAGGCGCTTCTCTTCGTCTTGCCGCAGCACAAGGCGTTGAGTTGAAATCGTCGCTGAAATCGATGCTAAAATCGATGCTAAAATCGACGCTGAAATCGACGCTAAAATCGACGCTAAAATCGACGCTAAAATCGACGCTAAAATCGACGCTAAAATCGACGCTGAAATCGACGCTGAAATCAACGCTGAAATCAACGCTGAAATCAACGCCGAAATCGGTACCGAAATCGACGCTCAAATCGACACTGTCTTACTCGAAAGAGCCGGAAAAGCTGCCTGTGTAGTCAGAAGATGTCGTCAGCTTCGCTTTCTTGGCGTTAGCACCATGTCTACTGCGTATTTAGCACGCGTTGTGCGTGTTTACATCGTGGTGCTGTAAGATATGACGTCATCGACTCATCGTAGACGTCACGCGGAGGAGCTTGTCATTTCAATTTTGGTACCTCGTTTATTGGTTATTTAAAATTATTTAAAATAAATTTAAAAAATTTAGAATAAAGTTTCTAAGCAAATTGAACCACCCTACCGGTGACAGGACTGTCAATACCATTTGAAAGTGACACTATCCAAATATGATAAAAAAATCGCTGGACTTGTCCTTTAACCATGCGAAGTAACAGAGAGTGGTGCCAAAAAAAGCGTATGCAAAAAAAGTAATGATTTTTATTTGACATTGCAGAAATAATGACGGGAAGGGAAATGAGATTGTATGGAAAGATGACGTGCCGCTGGTGGGTATTTGTGCATGCGTACGATATCAACCATGGGATCCGTTTAAAGTGCCAGCTGAGTGCGGCACTGTCGGACGCGAACCCTTTAGGACGTGGACCCGACTACGAAAGCGTGGTTGGCTTTACGGTTGCCAACTATCGATCGTGCGAAGTCGGTAAGGCGTTTTGCCCTACCGTGACGTCGCGACTTACAACACACACGCACACACACGCACACGCGCACACACACTAATAACAAACAATTTGTTATACGAGTAGCTAAACAGACACAGGTGTGTACAGCTGACATCCGATAGCCCTCGTCTGTCTAAGCAGCATTTTCATGGTGTATGAAAATATTGACATATTTCTTCATGACTTTAGGAAGTACTCGTTAAAAGAAATTTCTCCTATTTGTTAATTGATAGCATTCCTCTTAAGTAATAACTCTATGGGCCCTTACTACTCCGAAAACGCAGCAAATAAATGATTACGTTACCTTCTCATACTAACAGCTCAACACGCATGCCAATTGCATTATGGCTTGGGACGTGGAAGAAAAAAAAAAGAAACTTATTGACGCCACCAAAACCTGATGTGGTGGTAGCGTGTAGATGAGTGTGTGCGCACGCACGCATGCACATGGATGTGCACACGGTCTTTCATTTTAGTATTTCACGTCGGAGAGCGATAGTTGTTATAGGTTAACAACGAATACAACCACTTGTAATTGTATAATTCCAGTTACCCAGAGGCTTTATACTTGTGCTACAAATTTCGGTTTACGGCGAAGCTGTTTATGCGGACTCTGTGCCGTAGTTGTTGTACTTCGCTAAAACTATCATCATCAGCAATGGCTCGAGCGTTGTCGTCGTCTTCCACAGCTGGCTCCGCTGCCTCTCGTCATTCCCGCGCGCAACTTCACTTCTGTCGTCGTAATGGGGAGGCCGCGTTTACGGGGGTATGAGCCATTGCCTAAGTGGGTATGAGCCATCCATTGTCTTACGTGTCGGACTGATTTAATTTTGAAGCAATTTAATTTTGAACAATCGCAAGCGGCAATGGCGGGAGGGTGCTGCTAACCACGCCACCGAGCAAACTCGACAACATCGAACGCAAGCGACAACGGAAGTCTGCGGGCATACCGTCACTGACGTCGTTCTCTCCGTCGCAGCCGAACGTGTATGCAACGTCATTAAGAAACACAAAGACGTCAACTGTCGAACCAATCCAACCAATCGTCAGAACGATTGCAGCGCCCGTACCTCCAGTGGTGGGCTTTGAGCCCAATGTACGGAGATTAAGATTAGTGGTTCCGCACATTCCATTCCAGGTATACAGCTATGGGAAGACCACGAGTAGTGGGTCCCTCCTGAGGAAGAAGCTGCCTACCGGGAGCATCAGCGCGAGTTTGCTCGTGAACGGGCTCGTCGTCGTAGGACCTGTCTCACGCGCAAAAAAAAAGGAAAAAAAGGATGAGAAAAGAAAAACAATGACACTGGGAGAACCATAGAGTTTCTCACTACATTACCTAAAGGGAAATCTGGCGCTGCTGCGCTGTGGTATGCATGGGAATGCCGGTATATTGTGACTTCGGACTGGCATCGTTTTCGGAGAGACAGGACACCTTGAAGACGCGCTTGGCAAGCACCGTTCCGTCTTTCGCAATGATTCATTTTCTACTAAAACAGCACGTGAAAAGCTGTTTTGGTTTTATTATTACGCAATAACATGTTTTGTTTAATTATGAGTACTTGTTATTGCGTGTACGATTATATGTTACGTAAGAAGTATCAGCGGGCCGCTAAAGTTGGAGGACAGACGACAAGGTTCGCGATCGCTTTGAAACAGTTTGCCGTCTGTTCTTGCTTTTGTTCACTTCGTCATGCATTGTAGGTGAGTAAAGATGTAATATGCGTGAATGGAAACATTTTATGAAGATTTTACTTTGAGAACGCGTTATTTGTGTAGCCATATCCACGTTTTAGATGAAGCCTCGTACAGCACCAGCCAGCACGAGCCTCGCAGACACATATACCGTCATTCCCATGACGGTACGGTGTCCCCTTCAGAAACTCCCATGGACGGTGGCGCCAGATTTCCCTCTAGGTGTTATAGTGAGAAACTCTATCGGGAGAACCGCCCAAGCATGCTCACCGTGCGAAGCGCGCACAAGCGAAAATGAGGTGAAAGAATGGGGAAACAAAAGATTTACAATATAGAGTGGTTGCGAAGCTTGACTTGCAGGGTGTAACACTCGGCTGTAACACAGCTGTTCGACGATCTCCACGGACTGGAAGGGGCGGTCATTTTTGTTTCCTCTCTTGTTTACCCGGAGCTCATCGAGTGCAGCTGCGTGAGCTTTGCAGCCCTACTGTTTCAGCGCCGCTGAGGCGAGGTTTCTTACCCGGATCGCTTGATTTCTTGCCCTGTTTCCCGCCTTTAGCCGGAGAGCCTGCCGTCTGACCCCTGCAAAGACCGCGCGCAAAGCGTCAGCCGCTGATGTACTCATAAGAGCACTGACACTTGTTTTTCGAACTGGCACAAATAACGAGCAATCGGACAAACAAACGACGTTTCGGTTGCCACACCTTATTCGTACCTCGTCTGTGCCTCGTAGCCACGGAATATACATCTAAAAAAAAAAAATGGTGACCCAAACAGCGCGAGTCAGCAGTCGGAAGTATGACGTCATCGTCGTCGGACGTCCGGCTTCCAACGGCTCACGCTCACTGATTGCGCCACATTTCTTTTCTTTCACATTTATGTTGCATGCAAACTTCACCTGTAACCACCGTGAACAATGCCTCCCGCACATGAATGGAAAAGTAGTTTTTTTTTCACTTTTTATTTCTTTGTCTGGTGTTTCTGTTCAGTTTTTCTGTGCCGCAATCATCCCCGACCAGACGAGTTCTCGTCAAACGCTAAATTTCCGAATTTTTTCGAAGTTGTAAAAACGCTACCGCACGCTTCTCGCACGTTTAGCTAGGTCACAATATTGAGCCAACAAGAACCGTAGGGAACACATGGCTCCCATCGCATGGCTCTTTTTGGTTAAAAAGCTATTTAGATGGATTTGCATAATTGGTTGTCTAATTGTCAGATCGAATAATTTTCAAAACGCACGCCTCTGTAGTAAAACCAACCGAGAGAAAATTATATATTTATCTCCAGTAATTTTAAAAAGTATTTCGAAAGAATTTCGTGGAACGCCCGGTAAATATAGTATACACACGCGAATCCGGCAAGGTAGTGGGCGGGAGGACGGCCGCTGCGGTAGCTCACCTGAGAGAGTATTCTCGCACGAGTTATGCAGACTATGCGGGTTTGGCTCCCACCAGCGAGAAGTTACATTTTCGCCTATACTTCAAATTTTTGTGATTATACATCAGCGCGAAACAGATAACGACGAGACATGCCGACCCGTCGGGGTTTGCTCAGTGGCTTTGGCGTTGCGCTGCTAAGCACCAGGTCGCGGGATCGAATCCCGGTCGCGGAGGCTGTCATTTTGATGGGGGGCGAAATGCAAAAACGTCCGTGTACCGTGCGTTAATTGGGCGCGCGTGAAAGAACCCCAGGGGGTCAAAATTAATTCCTAGTCCCCCAAAACGGCGTACGTGGTAATCAGATTGTGGTTTGGGCACGTAAAACCCCCGAAGTAAAGAAAAAAAAAGAAAACCACAGTGCCCTTCTACTCTGTGCAGAAGGATGACCAGCGGAGCTGTGTAATGGCGAGCTGCACCTCCTTGGTGCAGACAACACGGCTCCCGACCCGGTGTATGTAGACGTAGCAGGGCCGTCGCCCACGGGATTTTACACGGCCGCTGTTGTTCACCAGGAAATGCACGTCGATGGACTCTCTTTTCGAGCCCCGAATTCAATGCGAGCCGAGGAAGTAGCCGAGAGTGCACCTCCTAATGCCGAGCTGCACCTTAATGGCGAGCTGCACCTCCTTTGCAGGACTGCCCGGCATTACACTATCTTCGGGATCGGCGCACGAATAGAGAGTTTTGTGCCTACACACGGACACGATCCTGGGGAACTAGCGCTTAACAGCTTCGCTTTAAAAAAAGAAGAAAAAAAGAACGACGAGTCATGCTCTCACTCGACAGGGTGTGTGCCTTTCCGGTTTTGTTTTGCGCTGCATTGTGCTCAGGTACTTTCAAAATGTGGTGCCATTTCGGCAAAACTACGGCCTTGGTTCACCTTGCCCGCTCTTTTCCCAACTTCATTGTCTGTCGCCTTAGTGCGATTGTCCCTCACTCACGAACCACCGTCTCTCCACCCTCCCCTTCAAACAAACAAACAAACAAACAAACAAACAAACAAACAAACAAACAAACAAACAAACACAAATCTCGCTTCTCGGTTTTGGTTGTTGTTCTGTGGTTCCTTACTTGCGCGATGTGCCTGGCTTCTCTTGACCAGTCGGGGACACTAGCGTCTTGGACGACTTCGCGCGTGTCGGCGACCCGGGGTTGATGGGCGAGCCGCCTGTGAACGGCGATCGCGCTGACGGGGCCCCGGACAGCGTCCCCGTGCCCGGATGGAGCTGCTTCGGAAGCCGCTGCCGAGCGCAGTTGCGAAAGCCACGATGAATCGGCAAGGAGTTGTCGTTGATACAGCGAAACGGTTATGGCGTCAGTCGAGCGTCCATTGCCTCCCAGTGACAAATAACTGCAATATCTTGCAATGGCACACGCTATACCGAAAGTCGAACATTTTCAAGCAAAGGTTGTACTGCCGCAACTCGTGTCGGCGTCGGTGTTGACGTACGAATAAAAAACTCGAGCGCGCGTGAAAACAAAGAATTGCTTGTCGGGCTGCGGATTAAGAACCACCGACCTCAAGGTTGCGAGACCACCACGATAATCGATAATCGATAATGTACTGTCGATTCGTCATACGCGCCCTTTAACGTGGGGTTTTATATGCATGAAGAAGTAGACGCAGCGCAAGGCGGGAGCCAATCACAGGCGTCCCCTCTCTCCGGATGAGGGAAAGGGTAGCGATCGCGTGTTCGCTTGCCTCGCGCCTGCCGTTTCCCGCCAGTTCCGGCGCGACAGTCAGATGGGGAGGCTGCGTTTGGTTCTGTCGAAGAGCAGGCTGCGTTGAAGGAACGGCAGCGGGCCGCGCGTCGTGCGTTTGGCCGAAGAACAGGCGGCGTTTGATGAACGCCGCCGGGAACTCGCTCTAGAAAGGGCTCGTTATCAGCGCGCCGACCTCGCCGTGAGGAAGCGCGATACCGGGGCGTTACGACAATGAAGCGCCGCGGATACCGAGCATCGTTTGCACCCGTGTTCCCGGTAGGGTTAATTTTTGTTTTTTTCGTTGCGTAGTGGCGATCGTGATGCCTTCGTACTTTTCACTTCTATTTTTTATTCTTTTCGTTTTTAGGCATTCTATAAGCTACCTTGTTTCTTTTAAAATAAAAGATCAGTTGCGTGCCTGCGCATGTCCTGCTTTTACTTCCTCCTGTGTTTCTCTCAGTAGCGCTGCCGCCATAAAATGAAGTTCTTGTTTAGATTATTTCAGCCAGTTCGCATACAATTCCCTGGAGGGACCTCGCTAAAGCACAAGCGCATACTAGACCAAGCCACGCTATGCAAGAGCAATGGCAGCGGGTTCATTATCTCAACGCTACAACAGTTATGTAGTATACATTCCTGAAGCACTCTTCTTACCACTGAAATCTTATAGCAAGACGGAACAAAAATTATGTGGCGTACCATGCGTTTTATGTTTAGGCCAATATTAACACTGTAAGGCCCTATGTTTAGTAGTGTTTTTAGCTGCACCAAATATTTGAAAATTGCCTGTGACAGGTAGCACCAATTCTAACCTTTGATCTAAATTGTTCGACGAGGTGATCATTACGTATATGATGAATCGGAATGTTTAATTGAATATCTAGCATAGTTATCCTAATTACTTCGTTAATGATTTTACGGCACGTGTTTGTAGCTAGTGAGCATGCGAGAGATATCGACTTGGCTGGAATTCTCAGCTGTACGCCAGTTTCGAGATAATGTATTTTCAAGGTGTCGTCCGTCGGCATGCATTGGCGTTCCAGTTACTTTTGTGCTTCAGCGCAGAAAACAGCGTTATCCTAAAAAAAAAAAAAACACCCACACAAGTGTAACGACTGCGCATTTTTACGTTAAGTGTGACGGCGCATATCTCGATGGCGATGCCGTCCTCAGAATCCATCATGCCCATCAAGTCTGCTGCTCGCCGATAGACGACAGGTGAGATAGATAGGCGAGTGGTCTTACCATCGCAGCAGCCAGCTTCTTTTGCTGCAATAGAGAGAAGAGAACGTCACGTGAGATAGAGAGATCATGGTAATGGAGAGTAAGGTGATCGGTCTACAATTTTTCAAGTCTTTGGCGTCCCCTTATGGATTCATGTACGAATTCGTGTACTAACCATAATTCCCCTGGTGGTCGAACGATCGCAGCGCCACAGTTGCCTCTAGTGACTGTTTTAGGAAACTACACCTCCTCGCACCGGGCATTGCTTCCCGATTCTTGATTACTCGGCGGTGGAACACATTCTGCACCCTTCGGGCCTCAACTTCCCTCTCAGGCTGCTGTTCCGTGCTCTAACTTTCGCCGATGATGCAGGTCTTTCCGACAGTCTTTGAGCTTGTCCCTTGACGCGCCCACGCATCCCCTGTTGTCGCTGCGCCCGCCACCCCACCTTTGACTCCCTTCCCCCTTGTGCGGTGACGTTGAGGTGTCCTCTGTTAAGAGGCAGTTACCGCGCTGCACTTAGCCCCGCCTCTCACGCCCGCAATCAAGAATATCTCTCCCACGAGACGAGATATCTCTAGCCGCCACCAGCGAGGCCGCCTACCTCCCGCTCCATCTTCTTCCGTGCGTTGCGACCGTGCATCGTCGTCTTGGCTGCCCTCGGCGAGCTCGCTGTGAAGAAAGGCTTGGGAAAATCGCGGCTCGGAGCGAAGAGCACGTCTATGCGACGAGCGGACCCTTCTTCTTCTGGCTCGTGGGTCGCGCGGGTCGCGGGTCCTGATGTCGATTGCGATGGTGACTTCAAAGACTGTAGATCCGTGCCCGTTATCGGGTGGTGGCAAAACTAGAACGGAGTTTCGAGTTTGAAAGAACAAAGTAAAGAAATCAAATAAAGCAGTTGAAGAAACGAAATGCTTGCACAATGTACTTGTAGCCCACTCCTGAGTCCAACTGCTCATGCTGGCAGTAACCAATAAAAAAAAAAGTTAAGCGTGTGATTGAGAGCTCAGCAAGGATGAAATGATACACTTGTGCTTTTGAATTAAATTGAATAAAGAAAATTACAACTATGGTAGGGAGAAAATAATAAATAGTGTAACAATGTTATTAACAAATAGCTTGGTGAAGTAGGTACCGGAAGCAGTGGTGGCGTGAATAATGGCGCTAAACAATGGCATGTATCCAGGGTGCTGGCATGACAATATTTTCTATCTTGTTAATGCGAATAACTCTCTCTGCTTTCTTCAGACACTTTGAGTCTATCTGTCTAAACTCTTACGCCGACCCAGTGACCTTAATTATCTACTAGCTCGGGCCACTAGGCATGCGCTCGTGGTCGTGATGCCGTCTTGCCCTGTCTTGTATTCTCGGCAGTGGCACATACCCATTATGGGGGATTGGCCAAGAAGCAGGCGGTTTTCCGTATGCTTAGAAGTAAAGCGAAACTAGATTTGAATAGTGGAGCGTGGGGCGATACAGCTGTAATTTAGAAATGTATTGAAAATGTTGTTAAGCATTTTGATAAAATAAGTTTACGCAAAGATGCCGTCGCGCTCGTGCCATCGTCACCACTTCGGCTTCGTCACCTGACTCTTGCCATATCGCCGTTCTCAAGCCATCGTCGTCACGCAGTCGTCATCATCCCGTTGTCGTCATGCTTTATTTTATTATCGCTTTATTATCTGTAAGCGATAAATTTCGAATCGCTAACTCACCGCCCTTTCCCCCCCCCCCCCCGTTCATTTTAACTATCATATCTAAGGCGAAGGAGGAAGAGAAAGAAGTGCCCAGAGCTTACTGGTGCTCTGGGCCTCTCGCTGTTATGCATTTTTTACGTTCTTGCCATTTTCGTGAGAGTCATTTCATCAAGAATGAGTAAGAAGATGTTGCCACCTGAACCTGAACCACCTGAACAAGGCCAGTCGTCTACTTCATCGCTCATTTTTGGACGACGTGCCTTTGGAAGCTCGGACCAGCTCGATTCCTGGGAGAGCTCAACGCCAGAAGCCATGGACTCTGACAGCGAGTACACCGTAGTCATGGGCCGCCGTATGAAGAAGATGCGCCGTATGTCGACTGAGGCGACTTCATCGCATCAGAGTGAGCAAGAATCCTTCATGGTTTCTTACGTGCCGCTCTCGACGTCACACAGCATGAACTCCCTCAGCAGGCAGTTTCTAACCGAATATATTGAAAGTGTGGCCCCTGGGCAAATTAACGAGATCAGGATCAACGCTTGCAAGAACATCCTGACAATAGATGTGAAAAATTCCGCAATACTTGAGAAGGTAAGGACCATTCCGCAGTCAAGTGCAATCCCCGTCCGCTCCTTTATTACTTACGGGAAGGAGACAACTACTGGAGTGATTTCCGACGTGGAGGTTGAAATCAAGCATGCGGACCTCAAGAGTTTTTTGAAGTCCTCGGTGCGCATTCTTGAGATTCACCGCTTGGGGCACTCCCGATGTATCAAGTTAACGTTTGCTTCTTCGACATTACCAGCATCTATCAAAGTGGGCTACGTTATACACCGAGTACGACCATTCGTTCCGAGGCCTATTCAGTGCCGGAAATGTCACAAGATAGGACACGTGAGTGCTGTTTGTAGAAGCAAAGCCACCTGCTCGCGTTGCGGCGGAGAGCATGATACCACCGACTGTGAGGCGTCCTCATTTAAATGCCCCAACTGTACTTGCTCTCACGAAGCGACTTCGAAGGAATGCCCGAAGATGAAACAGGAGGTTCGTATTCTTCGAAAAATGGCAAGAGACCAATCTTTACGTAAAGAGGCTGCTCGATCTGTTCGCCAAAGTGACCAACGCTCGCCACAGAAGCATCACAAAACCATTTCAGGAGAACTACCTAGCGTGGCACAGGTACCACGACCACCTCTGCCTGTGCGTGCATCGAGGACAGTAACGGCGTTTAATGATAACTCAAGGTCGACGATAACACGCGGCAAACATTCACCTCCACCTGCTGATACAGACACGGAATGGCCTTTGCTGCCCTCTAGGCCCACGGCCATGCCAGCGGGCACTAGCGGTCCTCTGCGCCATGAAGCCAAGAATTATAGGGCCAATGAAACCGGTGACAGTACGGGCAAGCAAGGAGATGAACACAATGAGAAGGAGAGAGTACAAAATATGCTGAAGCACCTAGTAGAATCAATGCGCGTGATTCTCGGTAGTCTCGAGACTCCGGCCGCTAAAAGTGCCCTACAAGTGCTCGCCGTGCTAGAGCCGCTTATCGCAGCTCTTTATGTGCTATAAAGATTTTGTTTGGCGCTTGTGCTGTTCACGCAGGGGAGGCCCACACCAGCTTCGTCCTAACGCCTCTATATTTAAGTTCACTCAAATTGGTGACTACAGACTTGAGGCGAAACCTGATTGTGGCTTCATGGATGACATTTGTGAATGTTTATCATCAGAGTGTTGAACTTGCTTTCACCTTTGCGCATCCTTCTTGCTATGTCATCATCATCGCTCATCACATCTTTATGTCCCCGTTCCCCCTCCCCCTGTGCAGAGTAGCAGGCTAGAGCACTTTAGCTCAGGCCGACCTCTCTGCCTTCTTTCAATTAAATTATCTCCTCTCTATATCTAAGGCTATCTCCCTATTGCGGGCATGCGCCAGAGACCTGGCCTAGAAGTCTCTGGACGCGGTCAGGAGGGAATGTTCCTGGTGTCCCTGAAGTATGGGTCATCAGAGAAGCTGAACTTATCTTTTCAATATCTATTCAGCAAATACAATGTAGTTACTTTTTTGCGCTGCGAATGACAAGCTAAAGGACGTCCAACAAGGCCACTTGTCAAATGACTCTGGCAAGACCCGTGCCTAGGTATAGTAGGTGCAACAAGGATGTTAAGTTAAATTGCTACTGTACTGACACGCGGCGACCTTTACGGCAGCACAGAATTTCCCGTTTTTAAATTTAGTCCTGGACGCAGACCAGATTTCAGCTGGCACAGTGCTGTATTTTTTTTTCTTTCAAAGACGACCTTGGGGATTCAGCCTCGCTCTCACACTCGCACTCCATTCAAGTAATTTTGCGTCTTTCTAAGTGGCTTACGTATGGGCTAGAAGAGCAAGCACGTTTCTTTTTTTTTCATCAGCATTTCTTTCCTCAAGTTTACCGCTATCAGTGATTCTCAGGCTTATCTCCATACTAATCACCAACGAGCGTACAGGGAACTTCTAAAACTGATTTAGAATGTTTCTCAGTGGTCTATTGAGCGTGTTCAACAAGCAACCTCCAAGCAGAGTTAGATATGTATGACAACGCTCGCCGAGCTGCATTCTGAGGCGTTTCTACGTCCCAGTCACAATAACTTCTTGTTCAGAGTGCCTGTCTTTGAGAACGTAGAGTTATAAAAGTTACAATGAATTCTGGGTTCATACATCTAATTCCGACCCAATTCACTTCGTAAAACGTGAATTGCTTTTTTTATGAAACTGTTTATTAACCACTTTGTGGAAGGTATAAATGCCACACCATCTAAATTCGGAAGTGTTGCAAGGGTCTTTCCAGCATTCGTAGTTCGATTGTCACTGTAATTGGTACTATATGTATCGCTAATTAAAAAAAAAAGAAAAGAAAAGAAAAAAAGAAAATGTGTTCGCTATATTCTACCCCATTTCTCGTTCACGTTTTTCTGAACGGATGTTTAGCGAATGCTTACGTACATCTAGCGGATTCCAGCGGATATTTAGCATTGGTAAGTGAAATGCTTGCAAGAGTAATTGAGGACGCTTTGTTAAATCATCTCCTATCAAAACCTTAACTACCGCCGTGACAGCTTAGTGGTTATGACATTGCTCTTCACAGGTCGCTGTTTGGATCCTGGAAGCGGCTCCCGCACTTCAATGGCGGCGAAATGCAAGAACGCTCGTGTACTTAGATTTCGGTGCTCGTCAAATAATCCCAGGTGGCCAAAATCATTCCGGAGTCCCCCCACTACGGCGAGCCCGACAATGAGGTCGTGTTTTTGGCACGTGAAATTCCAGAATTTATTGATTTCTTTGGAAACCTGACCTATTAGTGAAGGCGTACGCAAACAGTAAAGGGGGCCGCCAGTTTCCAGGAGGTCTCCCACCAAAGCGCGCTGTTGGAACCCATATTGAAGACGGCAATTTTAGCGCAGCTACACCGGAACAGAAGGAAGAATATGCGAGACAGAGCACTGATGTCCGCCAGAGCGAGAATGATTAGAAGATTGGAGGGGCTCGGTGTTTTGTTGGTCACAACCGTACTATGTAACAGATCTTAGTGTTGATGCTTCTAATGATGTTAATGTTGAACATGAATCCTGCACTTTGTATTGCTTTTTTGTTGTTACCGACCATTGTATATGTAACGACTGCTCCCCCCTTATGTAATGCCTTAAGCCAAGGGCCTTTAAGGGTAAATAAATGATGATGATGATGATGATAATGAAGCTAGATAAAGCGCAGGGGAATGTAATAATTTCGTCTACTCGAAATGCACGCGTAATACGATAAAGGGAAGTGTAAGTGGACGAACAGGTAACTCGCCTCAGGTGGGAATCGATCCCACGTCTTTCGCACTACGCACGCAATACTTTATCGATTGAGACACTGCGGCAGCCATCCTCTCTTCCACCTTTTTGTTTATTTGTGTGCGTGTACAAGCTTGGGCCCCGGGAGTGTTAGCCAGCGCCTCCCACGGCCGAGGCGACACTACCGTGATCATATTTGTTGCGAAAGTGCAGCTATAAATACATTTCAGCAACAGCCCTTGACGTGTATACTTCTGTCACTTTCAGAAACGTAATAGACTCGCTCACACAATCGGAGCCTAACCTGAACATGCGTACGGCCTTTACGAGTTCGTGCGACAATTTACGCTTCTTACTCACGACAGCGCATGCAGTGGAAGCATGTTCGCAACGTTTACCCAAGTGCTCGCCAATGTGCATCGAGCCCAATGCTGCTTAACACCGACGTTGCGTCTGCGTGTTTAAAGGGTTTCGTGTGACACTGCCTCGTTCGTTCGACACAGGTCCGAGGAGGCCCAGTGTTCCACCAGTCGAGCTGAGTCACGCTTCTTTCAAGCAACACGACAAGGGGCGATGTCAACACCCCCGTGGCTTTCACCAGTCACGTAAGTAAAACCCTATGCCTCGTATTTCTGTGCTAAACTGTGCCACGTACACACATCAAGGAAAATTGCCTGCCACGGAATGGGCTTCTTCTTGGCTCGAAACGGAAATTCCGCCGAAGATATTGTTGGTGTCTGCTTCCAGCGGCATATAGTTGCCCCTGTGCGCAGTTGGCTGCTGAATTCAGAGAATCTTCAGGGAAAAACAGTTGACTGCAGGTCTGTTTAATTGAGCCATTGTAGCCCTCAGATTCACCAAGTCAGGGCCACTCCTGATTATAGTAAATACCAAATATAGTAGGCTCCCGTTAAAATTAACTCGAAGGAACCGTGAATATCTGCTCGCCGCATGAAAAGTTCGTCTTAACAGAAAGGATACGAATAACAGAAGGCATTATTCCTTGCGAACCACACAAACCAGCAAATGAAACAGCGCCAAGAGCAAAACGCAGATGGAAAGAAGAAAGTAATTTGTTAAATTGTTTTAATTGCTTTACGAAGGCCTAGGTTAATCAGTAACTGTTGCTTGCCCGCATTTGGCAAACCTGTGCGCTGTCACAAATTCTGAAATTTTACTTAGCTTGCAAAAAAGTTTCTGCATCCTTCTCGTGTTGCTGAAAAAGAAAAAAAAAACGAACATAAAGATCTAGGCCATCACAGCTGCATAATGTGTGATCAGCGGTGGGCGGTGACCTCGGCATAGTTGTTTGACTGCATGGGCACGTCGAGGGCCTTCTTAATCGCCATTTTAGGTGTCAGCCCTGCGGATTTCCACACCTTCGTCGACATTTGCGTAGCTGTTTGCGTCTACAGAATCAAAATTTGCCTCTTAGGTAGCTAGCGTCACTTACTCCAAGTCTGCCGATAAGGACCTCTTGCTAGGCCGAGTAGCAAGCGTCAGGCACGACCGCGGAAGTTCGATTTAACTGAATTAGCCTTTCGTATTAAGCTGTTTTCTGTCGTGTCGGGCGTATCTGAAACCAACGAAATGTAGTCTTCCTCGTACCCGAAAATTAGCCATAACCAAAATTGTCTCAACAGCAGCTCGCTGTAAAAGAAAATGAGAGGGGTTGGCAAGTGGGCCATGATGGAAATTGCCGAGCATGTCTCAGAAATAATAACGGCGTTGCCACATGGCGCGCACGCGTTCGAGGTCTTCGTGGCACCGGGCGACATCTAAGCGTCATGTATGCATGCGTGCTTGTGCTTCATCCACCGCTACCCCTTTTTAACATCATAATTCATTATCGTGAGGCGCAAGTCATAACACCTGCCCACCGGATTGCGTG
>NC_134577.1:62212138-62407138 GCF_050947875.1 Dermacentor variabilis | reverse complement strand
CGATAAAAAATTGTTCGCTGCCTTATTTTCGTGTTGCTCGGCAAAGTCTGTGCCAGATTCGCAATAAAAAAAATCGAAAGAAAACGGGCGTTCCTGATGAAATTATTACTGGCCACACTTCATAGAAGTGGTGCAAATACTAATTTACGCAATAAATTTCGATGCAATAACCGCAGTGCAATAAAAAGCAATGGAAGCATATTCCACGTGTAGAGCAACTTGTTCAGTTAGCTCAGGGCAACACACCTAGAGAGAATGAATTTCAGTAATAAAGTTTCCTTTCATAATGACCGGTGTAATTACAGAGTTGATGTCAGCTACGACTGAAAGCGCTATCCTCTGTCAGAAATTCTGTGGCTCGCGCCAGCTTCGACAATCGTTGCGTGCAGGGAAATGCGCTTTGCTGTTGCAGTGAATGCGTTCCCGCAGCCAGTGTAAATACACACTACGTAAAAGTTGCTGGGACAGGAGTGTATGTCGTCGCATATCTTAAAAGTCCGCGTTTCGCGAAACATTGCAACACACAATGGTTCTAATAAACTGTTGCACTTGAAGCACTGGCTTACCTTTATCGTGAAATTAAGATTTCCCCTTACAGTAATTTCAACGGCAATTATATATTGAGTAAATTTTGTAAGTTTTTGCTCCATAAAAAGGAATTACATACAAGGAATACCTTGTCGTTTAATTAACCCCATAATGGCCAAGCAAAGTTACATATCAAATAAGTTACATGAGGTAAATAAAAGCAACTTATTCGCTTTTTTTTCTGACCACGAAGAGTACATTTGTACAAAAAGGAAAGGCCTATCAAAATGTTGTTTTAGTATAAGCTTTGGTATAGTAATGACTTATTTAGTAATTGTTGTTTTACGCTATCCACGGCTATAGCATCGCCCCAGCGTAATAATGACGCCAGTGTAGGCTACGCGTTAAGTTCATTAGCTTAAATTGTATTTTCGAGCTCTCAAACTCAGCATCCACTATAAAGGCCACGTTGGGCCATTACAGGGCTAAGGCTCACCTTTACGAGATAATAATTGCACAGCCAAGCCTCATGAGCCACGACACGCCCGTGCGCACGGTTGTGCTGCGCATTGGCATGATTGATGATAAGAGTTAACAGCGCGAAGTGCGTCGGAAAGATACAAAGTTGACTGCGGCTAACACAGGAGTGAGGCCCGCGAGCGTGCCTTTTTTTAATGGTCAAAGCATTGAGCCATTAACTCGTAGGTCTGGAAAACGTGGCGTGCGGTAGGAAAAATCGTGGTGAGCTCGCCTCGTGCAGACACGTGCTCGTGTCACTGCTAGCGCGTTCGTCGTTGTCTTTTTCCACAGCTGGCTGCGATGCCACTCATCATTTTCATTTCATTTATTTAACCCAAGGGCCCAGAATAGGGCATTACATAGGGGGGATAACAACAACAACAAAAAATTATGGGGTTTAACGGGCCAAAACCACTTTCTGATTATGAGGCACGCCGTAGTGGAGGACTCCGGAAATTTCGACCACCTGGGGTTCTTTAACGTGCACCTAAATCTAAGTACACGGGTGTTTTCGCATTTCGCCCCCATCGAAATGCGGCCGCCGCGGATAACAACAACCAGAAATCTCAAAAGGATTATGAGCATGAAGATTGACGAATCCGACGAATCTGACGCTTAGCAAGGTTGGTGGTAGTGTGTGGGTGGGCGGTCCTGCATATGTATACAGACCCATCCATTCATGTGTAGAGCAGCGAGCGGCTAGCTGGGGCAGAAAGAACACTCTGTTCAAGCGTTTCCGCTCGTGAAGAGCAGCGTGCGCAATCTTGCATATCAGTGTGGCCAGGCTTGAACCCGGGCGCCACAATATCGAAACCAGCATCACAGGCGCCAGCGAGACGAGAAATGCGAAGACCATGGGTAAAGCTTTATTCCTACTAGCATATAAGAGCGCATGTCTTCTTCGTCCCCCCCAATACGCCGTTAGTTATTGCAGAGGCGGGTCAGCCACGCACATTTCGAGTGCACCGTGTCTTACAGAGAACATAGACGGCAGGCAGCGCTGTGCGGGTAGTCTCGCTTCCGGCTGTGTTTCCCTTTCCGCGGTGGAATAACATTCATGACCGCCTAAGGGGCGTTAAGAATAGCACGTAGCTTAATCCACTCTTGCGTCAAAAAAAGTAGGGCGCCATGAGTGCGACACTAAAAGTTTTCACGCCAGACCTTTAGGCGCCTTAGTCCAACTCGAACGTCTTTCGTCGGCTGTCTTAAAAATGTCAAGACGCGTGCTAATTTACGAAATTTCGCTAATTAACTTTTTAACTGATTACCTTATGACCCATGTTGCAGTTTACAAGTTCTAGCCGTGGAGTTCGGAAGGCGGATCCGCTTGGAACAAATTCTCAGGACGACATCAATTTCGAAATATTAATTCCCAAACTTTGGGGAGAATTCCATTGGCGTTCCAGTTACTTCTGTGCTTGATTGCATAAAACGACGTTTTCTTAACAAATTTACCGGAGCGTCAATGCATTTCTCCGCAAAATTCGGGAATTATTGTATCAAACTGGTATCA
Organism: Dermacentor variabilis; assembly: GCF_050947875.1. Taxonomy (NCBI): domain Eukaryota; kingdom Metazoa; phylum Arthropoda; class Arachnida; order Ixodida; family Ixodidae; genus Dermacentor; species Dermacentor variabilis. The sequence goes on along the minus strand of NC_134577.1, from coordinate 62,404,578 downwards.
TCCTGCGAATTCGTTCCACGTGGAGGCGCCTTGCGAACTCCAAGGCTAGAATTTTTAAATTGCAATAAGGGCCATAAGATAATTTGTTAAAAACTTTAATTGGTGAATTTTCGTTAATTAGTCGATTATGTATTTCAAATTGCTGTGCAAGTAATGCCGCATCTTCGATCACTCCAGCTAATGAACTAGAATTGTGATATCTGCCTCAGCCAATCTTCAAAAAACTTATGAAAGTGTTCGCTGAAGCACTCTGTATACTGCAAGTACGTACTGAAATATACAAATAAGGCCCATGTTCTCAATTCTGCTAGTAGTCAGAAGGTAACGCGCACGCTGAAGAATCAAGTGGCAAAAGATTGTTCCCCTCTCTTTATCTTGCTATCGCAATTTCTTTGTCTAAACACCCACCGTGGTGGCATTGCGGCTATGGTGTTGCGCTGCTACGCACGAGGTCGCGGGATCAAATCTCGGCCCCGGTGGCCTCATTTCGATGGGGCCGAAATGCAAAAAACACCTGTGTACAGTGCATTGGGTGCATTGAAGGTCCCCTGGTGGTCAAAATAAATCCGGAGTTCCCCCACTACGGCGTGCATCATAATAAAATCGTGGTTTTAGTAAAACCCCAGAATTAGAATTATTTTTCAAAGCGGCAAGTTAGGCGACTCGGTAGGCTACCATCGTCCAGATGAGCGCCTTTGTCCGCATTTCTTTGGCGCTGTTTGTTTTCGGCAATTTTTTTTTTGCACTGGGACTTCGCCGCAATAGCGGGTGATGTACCCTGCATCGATATCGCGGCTTCCTTTGAACTTGGCTGCCATTTTGCCGCATGTCCGTGCATGTGGTTGCGTGCAAGAATGCTCACCTCATTTCGTGAATAGCTTTGGAATCTGGCGTGAAGCTGCGATTCGCGCCGCTTTTTTTTTTTTCGAATGCGCCACAGTGTAACCGAAAGAATGCTGGCTGCTCATTTTTGTAGGACAATCCCGTGGCTCGGGGTTCTAACGACGCGGGGATGAAATGCGGGATCAAGCAACGCTTCCCGGCATACGAGGTCAGACCGATTCTCGCAACAGTTTTCAAATAATTACGCACGATCGACATTACGCGTAGCACCTGTGCTAGATGCCTCCCACTCCTTTTGCTGTAAAACGCCTTTTCCTGCTCGCGAGGTAGGCTTATCAACCATGAGACGACATGCGTACCGCTGCCAGTCCATTGCAGCATTACACTGAATTTAATGACGACGGTTTGAAAATATAAAGTCGCTCCTATCGCGTTTTTTTGATTGCGGCCGTTTCCTCGTACTTCAACGTTGGATTTGCCAGATTAGCAGGCGATATAGCCTGCACTACTTTCGCAGCTTGCTTTCGCGTTGGCTGCCATTTTTTCCATTCGCCGGTGCATGTGATTTAGCGCAAGAGGGCTTCTGTTTTCGTGAATATTAACTTGTGCCGTCCGGTCGCAACTTTTTCGAAAGCGCCGCAAATTGGCTGAGGGAATGCTGGCTGCTCGTGCATGTAGGACGACTTCCTTTTGGCTCTTGGTTCAAATAATGGGAGGACGAACAGCCGGGCCAAGTTCCGTTTCCCAGGAGGCAAGGTGAGCGCTATCTTTTCTAGTGCTTTGAAGAGAAGTAATTACGCTTAATGAACTTTTTGTGTAGTACCTATGCGATAGGTGCCTTTGGTTAATTTTCGTTGTAAAACGCTTCTTTTCCTGCTCGCGAAGTAGGTCGACCGCTCGACAAGCGCACGAGAGCTGCCAATTCAGTGCAGCTTCTCGCCGAATTTGATGTCGCCGAGTTGAAACCATAACCTGTTCGTTCCATATTCCGAAACGCAATTAAAAACTTGCTAAAGGTACATTCAGGGGCTATTGCTGGCAGCTTCCCGTTTGCCGACGTTTTGTCATGTCCTTGCTGGTTCCTGCCGTGGCACCATCGGTGGAAAACATGCCGAATCAGCTGACGTGCCTGGTCCTTCCTCGGCGGTCCACGTGGAAGCATGTCATGGAGTGTGCGAAGTCCGCGAACACCTTACTCAGCCAATAACGGTGTTGCCAAGTGTCGAGACGCAGGAACTCTTCGGGCACTCGAATGCAGCACAGTCGACACAGCGTGTGCTCCCTTCACCACTGGTAAGTACTGCGACGATTTTCGAACGGTAGCACCGATTGGCTTGCGGACATTGTGGCATGCACAAGGTCACGTCGGCGGATCTAAAAGGGGTACTTTTGCATTGACGCTAACCACTCCACTGGACCATCACCCCTGCTAAAGTTCACATTTCGTAGTGAAAAAAAGAAAACGAGCTTCGCTGATATGAGATACAACTGGGGCTTTCTCCAGCAAGAGAGTATTCATTTAGTTATCAAGGAGGAGCTGAGTGCGCCTTCATTTTCGCCTCCAGGTTTGCCACATTTAGCGGGAGAGAACAAGTACTTCCAAGATGGCGAGTCCGAGCAGACAGACTGACTGCATCCGACGTCGACGACGAACACTTGGGTGACGTCGTCACGTAGACCGCAGAAACGAATCGGCAAAGGCACACTGGCTCCCTCATTTATGGCGCCCACACTGGTGGCGAGAGGGTCGCCTATGGCTGGTTTTCACGCAACCGCAGGAAGCAGCAATGTTCAGCAAATGCCATCCTTTTCGCAGATGTGTGAACAGGAGCTTCAGTCAATTAAGAGGCGGCGTGAGCATCCAGATCGACCAAGCACCGATACTCGGGCCAAAAAAGGCGGCATATCTGTGCGTAGCCATCATTCGCATGCAACGTTATCTTTCTCAAGATTCCGTTCAGCCTCGTTAAGCTAAGATGACGCCTTCAGAACCGAAGAAGCGGAACGCCGGAAAATTTCTCGGCCGGCTACAGGTGGTCTACTGGCGAGAGCTCGCGTATCCCATGGAAAGGTGCTGTGACACCCGAAGTTGCTACTGCCGATTTCGCACAAATGCCTACGGGTGCGAAGTTTGTGACGGCTCAGTCATCTCCTACGCCTTCTGATCCCATCGAGTTTCCGGACCAGAGTACTGCCTCCGAGCTGAGTCCGGACAAGTGTCCGCATTCTCGCCCGCCAAGTGCGTTGGTTGAATCGCCCTAGCAACGGAGTCTTCGCTCGAAGCAACGTTTCACGTTCCAGCCGCCATGGATGAAGAAACAGCGGGACAGCGATGCTCCGTCTCCCAGTTTCCATAGCAACACCGCTTCGGCCCAGACTCCGTCGTCGCGGACGCGGGGCTCGCCGCCTAAGACCGCGGGACGTCTCGAAGACGCTCACCACGATGGCTCGACGCCGTCATCGAAGTAGCTGAGCTCACGGCATTTCCTCTCCAGCACGATGCAGGTATTGATAATCGACAAGAGCTTGAAAGTGCTCGACGCAGTTAGGCCGTCATTTTGCGCTCTGATGTCGGCGCCCATACAACCGAAGTTTCTTAAGGAAATCGTGGGATGTATAGACGTGTCAAAATTACACCTCGCAGATAACGAAAACTACGACACCCTTAATCTATGTGTCATCCAGTACAAAATTCACCAGAGCATGCGTGAACACAGAGCGACAGTCGACCAGGCTCATGAAATTGGCGTTCTCAGCACAAGTAGACATGAACTCACGAGGCTTGTGACAGACAGGGGCCTATCACAAGGACCGCTGTATGCGTGCATTGGTCCGACATCCGTCATGTACTCGGAGACCCGGACAAAGAGGTGGGAGTTGTGTTATATGTTATCAGATAACACAGGCTGGCGCACCCAGACAAAACGCACCAGCTTGCCTGACCAGCCGGCCTACCACAAAGGTTTCTTTGCCTATACATCTGCGTGATTTGGCCTATATTCATCGCTTGTCTCGCCAAGTTGAAGGTACCGGTTGTTTGTACTGTCTATCGGGGCTGCGATCACTTTCGAGATGTTTCACGTGACTCTGCACGAGAAGCGTCGGCGTATATATACGTATGGCTGATAACGTTTCTGGTGCTGTGCTAAGCTTGCTATCTTTGCGCAAACCCTGCAATGTTTTCGGCCGTCCACTTGGACGCGTCCGCCACCTTGTCACTCGAAATATTGTTGAGACGACGATATCACCGGAAGTAATCTCTCGAGATCACCCCGGTAAAAAGAATACCTTTTGTCTGTATGGTACGCCACTACGGCTGAAGACCGTTAAGGGCCACGTTCGAGCAAGCTTAAACATTTTGTCCCCTTAGGAATGTATATAGTCCACGGTCGATTGATTGAAAATCACTGGGTACACTTCATAGACGCTTTCGAGATGCGGCGGCCGCGCGGCCGCGCCGTAAGGGCCGATTTACGCTCGAGCCGCCCATCGCCGCAAGCCGCACCGCACGCGTGCGGTGGCGTGAAAGATTGCACGCATCAAACACTTGTGCACAAATTTCGGTTTACAATGTGTAAAGTATGCACTGTGCACACAGTGTAAATGGTAATTCGTGCACAAGTGCTGGATACGTGCAATTTCTCGCGCGACCGCGAGCGTGCGGTGCGGCTTGCGGCGATGGGCGGCTCCAGCGTAAATCGGCCCTGAGCAGCAGCCGCCGGAGAAGAACGCATCCCCCTCTCTCGCCTCACTCCCATGCCTCACTCTCGACAGGAGAGGGCGCACTTCCGGCCCGCCTTCCTCGTTCACACACGCGAGATTGAGGTCATTCAGCCCCGTTCTCTGGCTTGCCCTACCACGCTTTCACTCGCAGATACAGCATACAGCTCGCGGCGACGATCCTATGGCCCGTGTTGCTTTACAGGGAGCCTCACGGCGACGGCGACACCGACGGTAGAAATGCGCCTGGAGTGTTCATATAATTGCTGTCGCAATAAAAAAGAGATGCTTATGCCCCGTTTCTTAATAGGCAACGTTGCGGACAGTACGCTGATGCTTAGCTACGCGTAGTGCGTTCAAAAAAGTGACAAGGACTCCGCGTGTATCGAAGTTCAGTTGCTTTTATGTGCGACGCCTCCTGCGAAATTACAACTTGCTGACGTGAGATTACTTTAAACTAGGTATTGAAGACAAGATTTTCTTTGCTGGCTTCACACGGGCTGAGCGTTTCTGGGGTCTGGTTGTGCTGTAAGCACTTACAGAAAAAAAGAGCTGCCATTTCGCACCTGTAAAGAGCGGTAGTGAGTCGCAAAAAAGTAGCAATATGTAGGTATCTAAGAGACAAGCTAGTATCAGTCACACAGTCGTTAAAATTACAACTACAACGGTATACAGTAGCGTTCAAATTTCGCATAGGGAGTCTCGTAATCGTTAGACATTTTTAAAACAAAATTCATTGTTATTCTGTATGTTATGTATGCCCTCACTTTAACCAGGTGAGGGCGTACATAATTGCCATTGGCCAAAGAGAACTTTTACATGTATCGTCAGAACCATGAAATAACGCCGATATAGTAAAAAAAAAAAAAAAAAAGCATTGCATTATACGCCTGTAAAGCGTGCACCGCCGTAGAGATACACATGCTGAGGCAAAGCCACTGTACGGCAGACTTTTGAGGAATGGCCCGTTCGTTTGGACTAAGCAGGGCGGACGGGAGACAATGGTATCTTGAAGGCCCACAAGAAGATAATTAGTCGTAGAGCAGGTAAAATTAACGGTACGGGCATAATTGATCTAAAGAAGAAAATGTCAACCGAGTGTCGACGTTAAAGAAAACAAGGCCGACGGAAACGCGCGTGAAATACGACACGAATGAAATGCAAAATGCGCAAATAATCAACACGAAAAAAAGACAGAATCGAGTGATATAGTTAACCATTATTCATCGAATAATTTTAATCATGATGTCTTTTTCGGCGTCGTCACTTGGTTGACCGCTGTTTTTTTTCTTTTCTTATGCTCACTCGTGTTTCCAGCGTAACGCACTATGTTTGGTCGCGAGTGCAAGCGGTGCGCTACGGCCACTGAACGAAGGAACGTGTCACTCCGCGCGCTCGATGATTATATAGCCGGTTGAGGTCGCCGAGTGCTCCCGTGTAATAAATGCCACATAATTCGCGACATAAAAGTATGAGACGTGATGTTGCATCGAAATACATCGCGCATTGCTACGTCCTTCTGTGATAGTGTGGCAAACTACGTTTCTTTTGTTTTGCAGCGAATGCGAGCAGCAGTAAACGTCTTTTTAGCCTTCGTAGCGTAGCCTGTTATGATTGAAACGGAGTGTATGTTTGAGGGTCTTGCATCGAAAAAGAAAAAGGACAGGTAGATCCAAGGCGCAGGTTGGTATCCATATGAAGCGAAGATTAACTTAAATGGCTAAATAAATGGTTTGCAGCTAACGGCGATGTGTAACAGTTTGGTGACGACAGTTGTATGCGCAGTAAATTACGGCAAGTATGAAGCAACATTTTGGGTTTCTGCACCTCCTGTGCAACAGTGGGACGTACCCATCCCGGAGGATTGACCAAGAACGCGCACACACCTGCAGTGGAACATACAGAATAACTAAAATCAAGGACAGTAAATTAAATCGAAGGATTCGTGAAATACATTCAACTATACTACTCGTGTTAAAACACATCGGTGCGCTATAGAGATATCTGTCAGCCGACGCCAGATCTTCGTGTTTAATGTAGGGAGCGTACATAGGGAGACGCACTCAGGCCGCACGATTGGTCAAAAATCCAGTGGCACATACTGAGTGGCTATATCAAAGAATTTGGGGTAATATAATTGTCCATTACATTAACATATCGATGCGCATTTAGAGATGCTTGTGAGCCATAAGCCGAAGGTCGTGGGATTGAATCCCGGCCACGGCGGCCGCATTTGGATAGGGGCAAAATGCAAAAACGCCTGTGTACCTTGCGTTGGCTGCATGTTAAAAAACCCCTGGTGGTCACAAATGAATCCGGAGCCCTCCTCTCCATTAAGGCGTGCCTTATAATAATATCGCTGTGTTGGTACGCAAAACCGTAGAAACCTTCTTTACCTAAACTGCGCACTCGTTGATGCCTTCCATCTGCTTTAAGTCACACTTCTGGAAGGTGAACGTTTCCTACCGGTCTCGCTGGTTGAATCCCTTCGCATTCCATTATGATGTGCTGAGTGATTTACAGATTTTCCCTGTAGCCCACACTTGCCTCACCTTATTGTGAATATTTGTTGGGGTAGCTCTTTGTCCTTAGTAAAACAGCTTGGGCCTCAAATAATAAGGCACTGCTGTTTTTTTTTTTTGCTATCACGCAGAGTTTTTTCTTTCCAATTTCTTTTTCGCCAGTCTTGCAAATCTACATGCTCTTTGTTTCCATCCTTCGCATTCAACTCACTGTCTCTGTTCTTCTCACCTTTCTTTTATCACTCCTAGTTGTCTCTTTACATTTAATTACCCCATACTTGTTTGCCAACTCTCTTGACCTCTTCCACCATTCTGTGCGCAAGCTTTTGAGATACAGATATTTGCGGACTTCAGCCTCCCATTTATTTTCTTCCATGTTCCTGAGTCATCCTTCGAAACTAACTTTGCTCTGCGCTTTTATGACTACACAAACTGCCTCCACACCCGCAGCCGCTCTCTTCTCCTCACAAAATATTTCTGTATTATTTTTTCACAATGTCAGCTTCATTTAAAACGACGATGACGATGATGGCTCATTGGCATCCCATTTGAAACGGGGCGGCGACAAAATAGTTTTCTCGCTAGTTTGATTTTATCAGGTATGCTATACATGTTTTCATTCCAGCATTTTTGTGTGCATCATAATAATATTTTCCGTGTTCCTGTAAATTTCTCTACCTTGTGCGGCTACCTATGCCTATTCCTTCCCTGATCTCCCCTGCCTTTTTCCCCACCAATACTATAAACGTCTCTTGCTTATATCTACTGCTGACCGGTTGATGCTTCTTTCCGTTCGCTTTAAATCCAAACGCTTCTGGAAGATGAACGTTTCCTACGGATGCCATGGGCTAATCCCTTCGCATTGCATTAAGATGTGCTCATATTCTCTGGAATTTCACTGCAGCCACGCATGCCTCATTTTGTAGCAAATATTTGCTCCGGTATATTTTAACGCGATAGCGTTAAGGGCCCCGTGTCTCAAAAGATTCGATGCCGGCGTCGGACGTCGCTTGGTGAACAATCTTTCCGAACCACAACCACGCAGGCCATCTAGGGGCATTACTGAACTAACTGAATTCCTCAAAGTGACATGCAGCAGAAAAATCGTAAAGTAGAATCTAAACACACACTACAGACAGGATAGCGTCAGATTGTAATTTGAGTATACTGGAAAACTTAATTATGTTACGCGGAAACTCGAACACAAACCCCTTTTTAGAGTCTTTCTACCGTTGATAGGGCAACCATGGCCTCCGAGATTGGCGTGGCCTTCTCGGAGGCCATGGAGCGGCGCACCCGTTTCCTTGCAACACCTCCAGATGACACGCGCCTCCGCCGCATCGTTCCCCTCTCCTCACACTTGTGGGTTGCTTGTGCACTTGCGCACCACTGTGGCCCTTCCTTTCCCTCCGCCCTTACTTTTAGGACGTGTGTGTTTAATGTCCTGTTTATTTAGGCGTTTTTTTTCATGGATAGGGCGTGCAATGGGACATGCCTGCCCGTTGCAAAAGGTCAAACCGCTATACATCTTCATCATCATCACCATTATCATCATCATAATCTCCTTTGCCCTTTCTATCGCAAAGCTCGCCCTCGTGCATGGCGTTAGGCGCAAGCGTTTCCCGGTAAACATTAAGGTTACAGAAGCTGCAGTTGTTGTGAAGCGTGAGAAGCAGGCAGGGGTCTTTGAATGCTACCGCGTTCCACTCTTAAAGGCGAAGCTTTAGCGTTCTTTCAATTTGTGTCCTTAGGCAACCAGCTCGGGTTTCAAACAGCAAGGCACTGCCCTTTGCCTATCGTACAAATTTTCCCTTCTAATTTCTTTCTTCCCTTTCTTGAAAATCTCAGTGGTGATGAAATACAAACAAACAATATCCGTTGCAGCGCCATCTGTACGAGTGCACAGGGAGTAGCCAGTGACCGCCATTGTTCGTGAACAGTCACGTGCAGCACTTGGCGTGCGTGATCCCCAAGGCGGCTTGTTGAATCGACGTTTGTGGTGAACTGATCCATCTTCGTGCTCTCGTCTGGCGATTGATCTGGCGCCATGTCGGTGAACAACTGTGTCCCACTGCGCACGCTATTTGGTGGCCTTCTCAAGTCTGGGCAAAAAAGTAAGCGCTTTCTTGCTGCTTCGCAGTCCCATCGCGTTCTTGTATCAGTAGGTAGTGGCTTGCTGCTATCGCTAGACCTGCAACTGACTCATTTAGAAGTCATCTCACTACGGCTTCACTATAAGAATAATAGGTAATAAACTTAAACTTGAAACCTGTTTGCGTTTTATTTGACGCCGATAGCACATGCACTTGCTTTTAATACGAGCAGCGACAGCTCTGTGTGCAGCTGAAGCGGAATATCACGTTGAGTTTTGCTCTAAAGTTATTGTAAGTGCCTTGATCGAGACAAAAAAAAATCAATTGATGTTTCTTTTGCCGTGAAGCAGTGTACATATGTGTATTCGAAGTACCGTGGTCTGAAAGAAGAGAAATTCGCAACGGCGCAACCATGTGCGTAAACCACAGTTGCGCATGTTTGTCGCGTATTTGAAACCTTATCTGCGTTGCATTACGTCCGTCCGTTCGTGCGCCTTTCCTTCCTTCCTTTCTTTTTTTCTTTCTTTCTTTCTTTCTTTCTCTCGAAGAAAGAAAGAGAGAGAGAGAGAGAGCATTGTTGAGATAACAGTATGTTCCAACCATAACGGAGGCACTCTGGCCGGGATCTGACGCAAAAAAGCGGATTGTAGCCATCAGACGAGAGTGTTTACAATTCACACTAGATGTTCACACTAGATACCTAGTGTGAGCTCTTGCTCACACTAGGTATCTGCGCGGCTCGCAGCCTCGTCACGCTTCGTGATGGGCGTTCTACGTTGCTTGCGACGTATCTTAGTAATGAGTACCACCACCTTTTTCGTCGCACTGCTATCGCTTTCGCTCTCGTTTTGCGTCTGCATCACTAGACAATGATCTCCAATCGACACCGAGGGCTGTGACTGCATCACTCGACAAGGTAGACATTAGTTCGACGTTCCCAGAGCAACAATGAATAGCGCTGCATGAATTGCTAGTTCAATTCAGAAACTGTTTCGCCTCGTCCTCTGAAGTGTGTCCGACGCCCATCATGAAACACCGAATCATTACGTACATCGACGTCCTAGTCCGTAAGGCAACACTCGCACCGAGTTTCGGCCAAGGAACGTGACGTGATAAATGTGCAAGTCGAACGGATGCTTCAGGACGACGTTATACAGCCGTCAAAAAGTCACTGGTCCTCGCTGGTTGTCCACGTAAAGATGAAAGACGGAGCGCTACGTTTCTGCATTAACTACAAGAGGCTAAACAGTGTGACTAAAGAAGAAGTCTATCCACAGCCCCGCATCAATGACTTCCTCCACACACTGCGACGGGGGGCCAAGTATTTTTCGTCTCTAGATTTGAAGAGCAGGTACTAGCAGATTGAAGTCGATGAACGAGGTCGCGAAAAAACTGCCTCTGTTGAACCGGATGGTTCGTATGAATTCAAAGTGCTTCGGTCTGTGCTCCGCGCCTGCAACATTCCAGAGAGTGATGGACGCTGTTCTTGCCGGTCTGAAGTGGCGTATACTTGCCTGGTTTATCTCGATGACGTCGTTGTGCTTTCGGCGACCTTTGACGAACATCTGCATCGTGTGAAGACTGCTGGAAGGAAGCCAGAAAAATGCCACTTCGGTTACAAAGAACTTGACTTTCTCGGCCATGTTGTGAGCGCGGATGGCGTTCGGCCTGACCCCGACAAGACCACCGCTGTCGCCTCGTTTCCTGTTCCCCGTGACAAGAAGGCAGTCCGTCGCTTTCTGCAGCTCTGCGCGTACTATCGCCGCTTCATCGCCAATTTCTCTACGATTTCCGAACATCTGACTCGCCTCACACGAGATGTACCATTTGGCTGGAATGAAGAGCAGGACACGGCTTTCAGAGAGCTACGGGAGCGTTTGCAGACACCATCAGTTCTTACTCACTTTGGCGAGGACCCTGATACTGCAGTCCATATCGACGCCAGCAACGTGGGTCTTGGCGCCATCCTGGTATAACACCAAGAGGGCACAGAGCGCGTGATAGCTTACGCCAGCCGTCCTCTTTCACGCGCAGAGGTAAACTACTCCGCCTCAGATAAAGAGTGTCTCGCTGTCGTATGGGCCACCATGAAGTTCCGGCCTCACCTCTACGCTCGCCCCTTCGAAGCAGTGACCGGCCATCATTCATCGTGCTGGTTGACCAACATTCGGGACCCCGCAGGGGGACTCGCATGGGTGGAGCCTTCGTCTGCAATTATTTCGAAATTAACGACAACAGAGTTTTCAAAGACGCGTTATTCGTCTAAACTAAATGAGAGTTCTGATTTGATACCCACTGAAGTTTTTTGACGACTAGTAAAAAAAAAAAACTTATGAGAAGACAGCGCGATGTTCCCTAGAATTGTCCTTGCAAGTTAGTACTGAAAAAAGAAAAAAAGAAATGCGCTTTGACATGTTAGTGTAAGCGTCCTAACGGACCCTTCGTCATCGCCATTTATTTAGTGAAAGGGGACGGCTCATAAAGGCTCATCGAAGCAGTGCGAGATACAAGCAGTGCACAGAAGGCGAGCGAGGGAAAATACGCGCAATGCAATGCGCTACATCTGAGGCGCGACGTCCAAGAATATTATGCAGCCTTTGCAGATAACAAACTGACCACCAGCGTAGTCGAGCATGTAAGCTTCAGTTACGCTGCGGGGCAGGTGGTGAGTCGACTCTCATTGCCGGTGGGTGTTGGTGGCCCAGGTTGGCGAACTGTCCGCGACAAGGCCAGGGCACGCGATCCAGTTTATACGAATGTACGGAGCCGTACCACTGAAGGTGCGCCGTAGAGTCCAGCGGAGACCACGGATTGCCCTGTTACGGAGCTGTATGATCTCCAAGCAGTTAATGGACTTCGTAATAAGTTTCCGCATCACAGTCGACAAGCCTGAGGGCCCTTCTGTGTTTGTGTAGGCTTAGTCAGTAGTGGTCTCTAGGAGGCCAATCGCGACACAGACCCATTCACTACTCCAAGCCAAGCCTACTCCAAACGATAATTACTAGAGTAATTATCGTTTGGTAAAACTGCACGTTCGCCAGCTTATGGCGTACAGTTTGATTCACTGTTACTTCTATAGTTCCAAAAAAAACTTTACTTTTTGTGGCAGAATTAAGAGGATTTGGGAAGGTGAATTACTGCATCTTTGGCTAGCGGCGCGACGATCAACTTGGCAAGTTAGAGAAATGACAGGAAAGAGCGCTCACTTACAACAATTTTTATGGCGCGTGGCTGACGCGTGTTCGGGATAACTTTGCTTCTAACAAACGACATGCAGGTAATGTGTCTAAATACTGCACATCTTTATCTCACAATTAAGGGGCACTCACACAGCGCTCTACAGACTTACAGACTACAGATTAAGGCAATTTCCATGTGCCTTAATAACCTCTCTAGTTTGTTTGCTTTTTTTTTGACAACTGATAATTTGTGTGCCTCCGAATGTGGGTCTACAATGATGGTCTCGGCAATGGATGCCGAGATGGACCAATAACGGAGTTAAAGAAATTCACCGACGATTACGGTACTCCCTAACGCGAAATTCGAGCGCAGCTCTATACGTGTTTTCATTTCACGATATATTGGGTGGCGCGGGCAATCTGTCTCGTGCGGCACGTTGCAAACGGAGCGAAGTGTGGCGCGACTACCTCGCTAATCGGGACATGGCGAGACGCAGCGCGTGGGTGAAGCGTGGGCGCGATTCACAGTAGCCACCGCAGACAGACATCCGCTAATGCAGCGCTTTGTTTCCATATATGGTATCGGTGGCGTCAACGGTAAACGGATTGCGTGCGTTACTCTCGCGTCATCTCGTAGCAATCGTCGCCGCAAAGCCCGTCTTGCGGCGCACTACGCTTTTATTCTCCCGCTTTCGCCATACCATCCTCCTCCGCTTTCCTTCTCGCGCTCTCTTCGCTATCCCCGTCTTCCCGCTACGCGTTCACTCTTTCATCCTTCGATGTGCTCGTTCGCTCGCTTAAGAGGACGCCGAGGGACAACACCGACGTTCCCCGCAGGAACGGGAACCTAAGACCTTCATTCTAAAACATGTTTGCTATGCTCCTTTAATCGCTCATTGAGACAGCGCCCCGCCTGACCAACGTATTCGCGACCGCAGGAAAGGGGAATGTTGTGAGCACCTAAAGCGCACGCGATAAAGTGGTTCATATGGTCGCTGCTGCAGCTAATTTTTTCTCAACCTAACCTAAGCTTTCCTAACCCTAACCCAGGGAAGAGCAGTTGAAGACTGCGAACAACTAGGCGGGGTGATGAAATTAAGAAATTTGCGGGCGAAAGTTGGAGTCATCTAGCTCAAGACAGGGATAATTAGAGATTACAGGGAAATGCCTTCGTCCCGGAGTGAACATAAAAATAGGCTGCTGCTGCTACCGATGACGATGAGACCGCCGCTGATAATTAAAAAGAAAACTGTGGTGAGCTCCTCTCCGTTCTCTTTTGGTTGCTTCTTCACGTGTCGTGACGCAACCAGTTTTGCACGTGACGTCACAAGCCTCAAAGCTGATGATTGGTTCATATACGCGGTACATAATGTCCAATCCAGCTGCAAGTACGCCTTCGTCATGAATTGGCACTTCCGCTCTTTGCTTCGATTGCCTGTTTTCAACTGAAAGCAACTGATTTCACCATGTGCTGCGCGTTTCGCACTGCGCACACGCATGGAAAAGCGTGTGGCCGAAGAAGCGCGGACTCCTGCTGAGAGAAAGTGAATGATGTTTCCAAGCAAGGAAATAAAGGTAACGCGACGTCCTTGTTTGCGTAGTGTCCATATCTCTTGCGGAGAATGAACTCGCTGAAGGGGAGAGGGTGTGAGTGGATGAAGGCGACGCCTCCTATAGATAGCAGGTCTGGGCACTTTGCTTGATGATCTCGTGCTGCTTGGAGCGAAACTCCCATTGCCGAGCTTGGCGTGACGAAAGCGGTGACGTCAAAATCGAAGCGGCTTACTCGGGAGCATCCGCCCATTAAATTTCGTGACAGTCAGGCAAGGTAGCGTGGCGTCATTAAACGAGGCGCAGCGGCCGCGTGAATTCTCTTTGTATGTAGATAACAGTGCTTTCAGATGGACGGCAGCTATATCTTCTAGAGGCTATCACGTTTGCACAGAACACATTTAAATCATCACTGCGTTCGTTAAAGGCTTCTTACAACACTCTAAACAACGGCAATGTAAACAACGGTAATTTGAAAGCAAATGCATAGATATGCAAACAAGTGCATTCAACGTGCACGTATTCAGCAGACTACGTACTCCATGCGATGCGCACGCCACCGGATATGGAAACAAGGAAACGCCCGCCGGGGAGTCGTGCCGTGCAACCACAGGTTCGCCCATTCCTTGAAAAATGTGCGGCCCCAAGGGACGATGTACCGGTGGTGTTACCGGCTTCCCGGAAATTGCCACCTATTTGTGCTCGCGTACCAGCGGAAAGAAAAAAAAAAGTTTGGAGTGCGACAAGGAGCACGTGAGTTTGATTCTCGCAATGTTCGGTGGGAATTGTGTATAAAAGCCCTTCAAGTTTTGGCAACGTGTGCAACCGCCAAACAAGCCAGTATTGTAAATGACCGTTTGCTAGAGTGCGCGCTGCCGGTTCAGAATGGGACGGGCTCACGCCTACCGCACCATTGCAAAGCTTGCACGTCCGTGTTAGTGAACCAGCTTTCGATTTTGATCCGAGTCTTCCCAGGCATAAGCAAGAACAGCTCAAAGGTATCCCGCATCAATACAAGAACTACTTGTCGTCATTAAGGATTTGACAAACACCAGTTTTACAAATCCAAATGCCTCGCGTAATAACCGAAGGCTGTGCTCGACCACTCCGCCAGAGCTCCCTGCCGAGTTTCGATGCGAGAACGTGAAGCTATCAATTAACAAGTCGACAAAATGCTGCGCGGCATAATCAAGCCGTCGAAAAGCCCATGGGCGTCTTCTGCAGTCTTGATGAAGAAAACTAATGGAACTCTGCGTTTCTAATCGACTACCGTTGCTGGAACAAAATCACGAAGGACGTATACCCTGTTCCACGGACAGACGACGGATTGGACCGACTCTGTAATGCAACGTATTCTTTATCGAATGGTTTTATAACAGGCTAGTGACAAATTGAAGTCTGAGAGGGATCGGCAGAAGACCGCCTTTATCACGTCAGACGGTAATGGTCGCATGAAGTGTCCCTCGTACATATTTAAGCAACACGTACCTTGATTTAGCTGATAGCGCTATTTGTTGGATGCTCCGATAAGTTGCCGTGATAACTTCGTGTCTTACATTGCTTATGAACTTGTCGGTCTATTTGTGTATTAACCGCAGCAAATAGATACTCATGAAAAAAATTTACCAAAGACTGATGTTTGACACTGTCATTTTCTTGGCACATCCAGACTTGGCTACAAAAGAAACATCGGGACTAACAACCATGGCGACCAGGACAGGCAACGGGGATCCAAAAGCCATAGTCACTTGGGATCATGGAGGACACAGACTCTTCCAAGAAGACATGGGGTGAGTCTTCCTCGAAGAGGCAGGATATCTGTCGAGTGATCTCCTGAACAACACTCTGTATTGTGACGAACGCGGTTTAAATCGTAGATCCGGGACCTGAAGGTGGTGCGACGTAGTGCCAGCGTATTTCTCTCGCATTTACTGCCAAACCGCCGCTGAAATGTTCACTTATTTATTTCTTATTTATGTGCTTATTCATCTTTCAAACATTGTTCAGAGTCTGAAGGCACTTCAGAAAGAATTGGGATACTATAGCTGAACTGCAAAGCGATCTAATAAAGAATATCACAAGGGGAGAGAAATGATTGTCTTTTAAACACGATTGCACTAATAACTCATGAAAAAGAGACTTGAAGGTTTGCGGCGTGGAGCAAGAATGATAAACATACTGTTTAGACGGACTATAAAAAATACACAGTTGAGCTAGGCTGAAAAAAATTCGCTCTATAATAACGTAATTCGCCAGTCATAGGGAGAACATAGTTGTTGTGAGCGAGAAAAATATGGAAACGGCTGTTGATGATGATGATTTATTGTCATCCACTTTGAAGCGGCGCGAAGACAAATCGTCACCTAGCCTGCTTGAGTTACTCAGGTATGCTATCAATGCTTTCCCTCCCAGCATTCGTCTATACTTCTCCTTAATATTCTCTATCTACCTTGTACCGCTGCCTATGCCTGTAATGGATTTGGTCGTATCAGTCTCTTCCCTGTTTTTTTTTCCAACACTAGCCGTGAACGTCTCTTGCTTATCTCGACTGCGGACTGGTTTATACTTTCGTCTACGTTGAATCCAAGCGCGTCTGAAAGCTGTACGTTACGTACTGGTTTCGCTGGGTGAATGCCTTCGCATTCCATTAGGATACTCAGCCTCTAGAGTCTGTGAAGGAGTACGTTTACCTGGGTCAATTAATCACAAGGAACCCTGATAATGAGAACGGAAGTCAGAGAAGAATAAAAATGGGTAGGATCGCATACGGCAGACATTGTCAGCTCCTGACTGTAAGCTTACCATTATCATTGAAAAGGAAGGTGTACAATCAGTGCATTTTACCATTGCTGACATATGAGGCAGAAACATGAATACTGTCAAAGAAGCTTGAGAACAAGTTATGGACCGCGCAAAGAGTGATGGAACGACGAATGCTAGGCATAACGTTAAAAGACAGAAAGAGAGCATGTTGGATCAGAGAGCAAACGGGTATAGCCGATATTCTAATCGACATTAGGGGGAAAAAATGGAGCTGGGCAGGTCATGTAATGCGCAGGTTAAATAACCGTTGGATCATAAGGGCTACAGGATGGTTACCAAGAGAAGGGAAGCGCAGTCGAGGGCGGCAAAAAAACTAGGCGGGGCAATGAAATTAGGAAATTCGCGGATGCTAGTTTGAAACGGTTGGCGCAGGACCGGGGTAATTGGAGAACGCAGGTACAGGCCTTCGGCCTGAAGTGGCCATAAGATGGGCTGGTGATGATGATGACACATGGCTCGACTAATTGCGAATACTTGCTCCGGCATTTTTGCTACGGGAAAGAGGGCTGTGGCGCCACTTATTGTGGACTAGGGCACCTTCCGCACGACGTCAGCCCTGGCTGATTCACAGAGAGCGGCATAGAGGGAGGTCACGTGGCGATTACATGAACTAGCTCGTTTTGGCACGGGCGGTCCAAATCGAGAAGCAGCAACGGGACTTTAGGCGTGAATTTCTCACGCAACCTTCCTTCGGCGAGAATTTCCTACGAAGTGAGGCGTTGTCTAACAAGGAACGACGCTTCAAGCCAATGTTTAAGCCAAGTAAGTGAAGAAAGTATCAGGTGAACTTTAGAACTATATCAGTTCGACACCAACAAAGCAGTGCATGCCGCTGGTTTGAAAAATGTAAAGTCAATAAAATCAACAAGCGGAGGACAAATATTGTAATGAAATTTTGTCATTTAAGAACCTTGTTTACATTTCTGTACATATACAACGACCAGGGAAAATTTGCAATGACGCTGTCCTTCGTACCAATGTATTGCGCCGAAGCAGCTGTCCCCGGTTGTCTGTTGCGAGTAATTGCACCGAAATTATAGTCGCACAGAGTGCACATATGGAAAACAGGAGTTGTGCAAAATATACACTAGAAATGCGAAGATACAGCTTGATAGAGATGATTAACTACAACTTCTTTTTATATCCACTCTGGCGATGCCTCGCGATGAGACGCCAGAGTGTGTAAATAAAAGTAAATTTCCCCACCGTGTCGCTTTCCGCTATAGTCGCTTTCCTCTATTCTGTCACTGCACCAAGCCCCAATAAAGCTGAAGCTGTGTCTGCACTGTAGCGCCTTCTTTGGGGCTCTGGTGTCGAATACAGACAAGAATAACGACTAGTTCGTAGTGAGCAATGTGGTAGCTACCATAAAATTGGGGTAAGGAGGCAAAGAAAGCTTCGGTACCAATGACGTTTGCAAATCGGCACCAAGGAATGTGCATCCGTATACTGAAAGCACTCTGTACTGTGTAGTACCGATTATTGGAAGTACTAGTCAAGTGGAGATCAGTGGCTGAGAGTACCTGAAGATCGATTCATGATGTTAAGCGAGGTCATGCATGGTTACCGCCAGTACCATCTTACGCGACCGACAAAGAAAAAAAAAGGAGAAACATGAGAAAATGACAACGAAGCCAGGTTTTCGCATAAAGAGCTGAGTCGGCCAAATGAAATATTAGCGCCACTTTACCTTTCGTGATAATACTTCACGAGTGACGAAATATTTTTCTCCGATAAGCTGCGCTGTATCTACGTTTATAGTTAATTCAAGATTCGCTAGAAGGAAGGCGCCGGCCACCTTGCATACCCCTCGGTGCAGTACTAGCAGTGGTACTAGCAGCAGTAGCATATGTGCGGAGAGAAAAAAAAAGTGAGCAGAAATTGCTGACCGTCCACCACCAGCATATGCCACAATAAACGAGGCTCGTAGCCATCGTCTGTCGTGAACTGCTAGTCGAACAAGCAACGAGCTGTGCTTTAGGTGATCGGTGAAACGAAAGGCTTGGCTCACAGCCATCGTCGTGGCTAGTATCCTACATTGCACACTAGTATCCACCATTGTGGATACTAGTGCGCACAAGTCTGCTCAGGTGTACTCTCGAGACACTGGCAAGAGTGATACCTGCAAGAATGTTGCATTTAACGTGGGAAACAGATTTTGAAAAAAAAGTGCCGTTTGTTCTCTGGCTTGGCAATCACCATGAATTTGAAAAAAAAGAAACAAACAAACTTGGAGGACGCATAAGCTTTGCCTTCAAAAGTGGCACGCGATAGCGTTGTCGGGCCCTTTTGACACCGACACCGGATATTCTGCGACACGCGGTCCGATAGAAAACAATGGTGGGCCTATCCCGGTGGCAGCGCAGGGCTGATCAATGGCCCATACCCCGGTAAGGCCGAGTCTACAAGCACTGACACGTCAATGGCTGATGACCCCGTAAGCAAGGAAAAGGGGGTTTGTGTTTCCACGTGACAGAATTATGTTTTCTCGTATATTCAAATTACAGTAAGATTTTGTCATGTCTGTAGGTTGTGAGTATGTTGATCTTTACAAATTTTATACGCATATTACTTTGAGTAATTCAATTAGTTCAGTAACGGCCGTGCGCCGCTCGGAGGGCCTGCGTGGTTGTGGTTCCACAGCCGACGGCCGACTCACGACGTGAGCTTCCACGGCACCACATTGTCGGACCGTCGCCTTCAGTTGTCCACGGCTCCGGTGGTGCTGACATGCAGGGAGCTGACGTGCCTGGTCCTCCCTCGGCGGTCCACGTGGAGCCATCCCGTGGAGCGTGCGAAGTCCACGACCACGCTACGCAGCCAATAACGGTGTCGCCAAGTGTCGAGACGCACGAACTCGTCGGGCACTCGAATGCACCACAGTCGGCACAGCGCGAGCTCCCTCCGCCACTGGTGAGTACTGTAATGATTTTCCAATGATAACACGAATTGGATTGCTTCTTTTTTTTTTCGTCATCGCAGATATTTGAGGACATTGTCTCATGCACAAGGTTACGTTGGCGGATCTAAAAAAAAAAG
The DNA here is from genome assembly GCF_050947875.1 of Dermacentor variabilis. Classification (NCBI taxonomy): domain Eukaryota; kingdom Metazoa; phylum Arthropoda; class Arachnida; order Ixodida; family Ixodidae; genus Dermacentor; species Dermacentor variabilis. Next base: position 62,384,808 of record NC_134577.1, on the reverse strand, counting down.
TCGTACTTTTGTATTGGCGTTGACCCCACCGCTGGACCATCGCCCCTGCTAAAGTTCACATTTCGTAGTTAAAGAAAGAAAACGAGCTTTGGTGATATGAAATCCTACCGAGGCTTTCTCCAGCAATAGATTATTGTGTTATCAAGGGTGGGCTGAATGCGCCTTCATTTTCCCCTCCAGTTTTGCAAAATATCGGTTCCACATTTTGCGGGAGAGAGCAAGTACTTCGAAGATAGCGAGTCCGAGCAGACAGACTGGCTGCATCCCACGTCGAAGGCGAACACTTGGACAATGTCTTCGTGTAGACCGCAGCGACGAATCGGCAACAGCACATTGGCTTCCGCATCTCCAGCGCACCCTCTGGATGCGACAGAGTCGCAAGTGGCTGGTTTTCACGCAACCGCAAGAAGCAGCAGTGTTCAGCAAATGCCATCCTTCTCCGATGTGCGTGAATAGGAGCTGCAGTCAATTAGGAGACGGCGTGAACATCTCGATCGACCAAGCACCGATACTCGGGCCACAATAGACGGCATATCTGTGCGAAGGCATCATTCGCATGCGACGCCATCATCGAGATTCCTTTCAGCCTCGTTAAGCAAAGACGACGCCTTCAAGACCGAAGAAGCGGAACGCGGGAAAATTTCTTGGCCAGCTACCGGGACCTCCACGTGGTCTTCTGGCGGGAGCTCGCGAATCCCATGGAAACATACCGCCACACTTGCAGTTGTTACTGCCGACCTTCCACAAACGGCTGCGAAGTTTGTGACGGCTCAGTCATCTCCTTCGCCTTCTGATTACCTTGACTTCCTAGACCAGAGCAATACCTCCCAGCTGTGTCCGGAGAAGTGACCACCTTCACCCCCGCCAAGTGCGTTGGTTGAATCGCCCGAGCAACGAAGTCTTCGCTCGAAGCAACGTTTGATGTTTCAGCCGCCGTGGGTGAAGAAAGTGCAGGACAGCGGTGCTCCGTCAGCCAGTTTCCACAGCAACACAGCCTCGACCTCGACTCCGTCATCGTGGACGCGGGGCTCGCCGCCTAAGACCGCGGGACGTCTCGAAGTGGCTCACCCCGTGGGCACGACGCCGTCGCCTAAGCAGGTGAGATCACGGCACTTCCTCTCAGCACGAAACAGGTATTGTTAACTGACAAGAACGTGAAAGTTCTCGACGGAGTTAGCCGTCATTCTGGGCGCCTAGAAAGGTGAACCCTTTGACAAATTGACAAATGCGGAGGCTGGCGCCTTATGGTCGTAGCAGGGGCTTGGCAGTGTTGGGGCGCTTCGATTGTAGCGCTCGCTTAGGCGGAGTATTCGAAGGTGTGGAAGTGGCCACATGACTCTCTGCGCGTGGAGGATTGCGAAAGACTAGGAGGGAGCATCACGACACAATCTTGAAGCCCAGTCTCAAAACAATAAACCAAAGTATCATGATAAACAGGCTCTCATAACGTGATGCTCTAGCAATTCTATCTAGCCCCATAATGAAAATGCACAGCGCAAAGTAACAAGAACAAGATAGAAGATAGGATGATCTCTCCCATACAATTGAAGTTTCTTAAGGAAATCGTGGGATATATATACATTTTAATATTACACCTGGCCGATAGCAAAAGCTAGGACACCCCTAATCTAACAGTCATCCAGTACTAATTTCACCAGAGCATGCGTGAACACAGAGGGACAATCAACCAGGTTAGTGAAATTGACGTTCTTAGCACAAGTATACATGAACTCACGAGGCTTAGGACAGAGGCCAATCACAAGGAGCGCTGTATGCGTGCATCGGTACGACATCCGTCACGCGCTCGGAGACTGGGACAAAGAGGTGCGAGGTCTGCTATATGTTATCAGATAACACAGGCTGGCGCACCCCGGCAAAACACACCAGCTAGCCTGACCAGCCGGCCTACCACAAAGCTTTCTTTGCCTATACCTCTGCGTGATGTGGCGTGTATTCATCGCCTGTCTCGCCAAGTTGAAGGTGCCGGTTGTTCGTACTGTCTGTCCCGGCTGTGATCACACATGGGGCGCTATAACGTAAAACTATTCCAAACTTTTCTATTGCAATTCTGCTCTCAGTCCTCCACGATTGGTCAAAAACTTTTTTCGACCAGCCCCACTTCACCTGTCTGTCACGCGACGTCACGAAAACCGCGATAGCTCCCCATCTGATATGATGTGTACATACTGATTATGCATGATTTGACAGGAAAAAAACAGTTATTTCTGATTCGACCCCTTTTCGCCATTAGCCCTCGGCTATTCGTAAAAAGTTTTGGGCTGCACCCACTTCACCTGCCTGTCACGCGACGTCACAAAACCGCACAAACTCACCGCGTCAAAGTGACGTGTACGCGATAAAGATGCATTAATATGCCGAACAAAACTGAATTTTCTTCGGAATAGCCTCAGGCTGCCCCGTTCCGAAAGGAATAAATAATAGCTGCCGCCGATCGCTGAGACGCTGGCTACTCGCACCTGCCGGAGAGCATGGGTGTATTTGCGTATAATAAAACTTCTTGCGTGGCCGTGTAACTTTTTCTAGCACTTTAGGCACGTTTACCACCTCATTCTGCCAACTCTTCTTTGCTGAGGGTCAGTTTTAAGGTCATTCGTGAGCTTCCGTTGCATGCCGCCGCGATTTTCGACCAGCCACCACAAGCTAAGTAAGGGAAAGCGGACCAATCGCAGATGCCGGCCCCACCCTTTTCATCTGGTTATCGATTTTCAGTGCACTGGCGGATCCCTCTCCACATGAGCGTTCTCCTTGCCTCTTGCCAGCCAATTAGATAGGACAAGCCGCTCAGTGTAAGCAATGTTATTTGTTTTTCAAGCAAACAAAAGTGACCTCCTATGAACGAGGAGAGTATTTGATTGGTCTGTACAGACAACCCTCTGGGTGACCGCCCGGTGCTTGCGTCGGTGGCTACGCAAATTTGACGTCAGGAGATTGGAATAGAAACATATTGGAATAGTTTTACGTTATAGGGCCCATGCACTTCGTGCACACTCAACACACATATCCCGACGGAACGCCGGGCAGCCTAAACTGAACCTGTGACTGCGTAATCGTTCTGCTTCGACGGTTTGCAGGCGTTGCTCAGGAAGTGGCAGACGACGGTCATCTTGTGTGCTGCGCTGCTGCTCGCGCGACGGGTGGCGGCGCTGCAACCGTCTCTCCGTGCGCGAGGAGGCGTTTCTCTCGCAGCAGCGCCGTCTGTCGCACCTGCTGCGTTCGGCGCCGATGCCGCGCGAAGCACAAAGTCCGCTCGAGGCGGCGGCAGCTTTCTTCCGCAGCTGCGAAGCCGTGAGGCGCGGCGAGGTCGACGAGTTACCCAAGGTAAAGGATGCTCTTTTTAATGCGCGAGCATTGGGAGTGTCAAAGTGGCAAAAAAGTGTATGTTTGTTAAGTGTTGGGTTCCGGTCGCATGCTCGCGGTAGAGAGGCGATGGGAGAGCTTGGAAAAGTACGCACGCACACACGCACACACGCACGCACACACACGCACGCGCACACACACACTCACACACACTCACACGTGTGTGTGTGTGTGTGTGTGTGTGTGTTTAACCACTGGAAGTGATCTGCTCCGGACCACTCTCAATTGGACTTCGGTCCTCGAAGAGGAAGGGCGTGTGTGGAGTTGCCTCCTGAACAACGCCTTGGGTGGGATTTGGCGAGCGTGGTTCAAATCGCGCATCAGGGACCTCAAAGACTAGCGACGTAATGCTAACACATTTCTTTCGGTGTTCACTGTCGAACTGCCACTGACTTCTTTAATTGCGGCATCATTCACAAAGCACTGTTGTTACAAATACTCTCGGGGTCCCTTCTTTGTCTCATTTCAGGTGAAGGCTGCTCTGCTCGAAGCAGGCATTCTGTGGCCTCGAATGCCCAGCGACTCGGACAAGGTGGACGTGCTGGGGACGTGGCTTCGCGCGTCGCTCACGCTGCACTGGAGCGTCGTGCTGCACGTGTTCGTCCGGCAAACCGAGGACGGCACCAGGATCGCACTGAGGCCGCTCCGAGAGTTTGAGCGCATCGTGGAGAAGCACCGAGGATTGACACGCAGTGACCGAGAGGCTAAGGACTACTTTGATACGCTCAGGCGCGCAGGACGTTCCGAGTATTCAGCATAATAAGAGAATAGCTGCAATATAATGTCGCCTCAAATTGCCGAGAATTTCAATAGAATGCTGAATAATATGCACAGCGAATTTGCGACATTGAGATATCCCCGCACATTAACTAATAAGGAATAAAACGTAAGACCGAAACGTTTAGCTGCTGAATTCGGTGGTCAGATTTTCCCCTACAGGATGCCCACTCGAATGGTCCCCTCTGAATGTCAGCGAAAATTATTCAAAGTGTGACGAAGAAGAAGCGCCAGAAAATTAAGTGCATTTTGTAGCATTCCCAAGCGGCCCGTCTGTGTGGCTTGTAAGGTTGGATGCCCGCTACACGACCGATTTGTTCACTCTTCGCTTGCTTCGCAATTAAACGCTTAACAAATTTTGGGGGAATTTGGGTGTTGCTTGGCATGAAATAAGGAAGTACTTGGCATGCCAGCGGTGATGGTACGCATATATGCTGCGTGCATGAGAAGAGTGGGCTGTGTAAATGGAAGCTGTAGTTTCCTTTACAAATATTTATGTGCTCTTGTGAAAGTCGTTGAGTTCCCCGTGATTGTGAAAAGTAGGGCTCTTTGTACTTTGCACACTCTGACAAGAGCTTTCGTCAGATTAATAGATAAATATGTGATTTTTTTTTTCGGAAAGAAAAAAATAAATGTCAAGATCATGCCCTCGACGTCAGGCCACTGGTATTTGGATTCTCTTGTTTTTATTTGCAATGACGGTGATATCGTACAATGTATCCCCTGTAGATCCTATAAGCTGGTCTAAAGCACATTGCAGTACCAACACAATATTACCTTCTTTCATTAGGAGCCTTCACATAGGCAGTAGCGTATGTATGCATTCGTTACCAATTGCCAGTAGGTGACGCAGACACTTAGTCGGACCGAATTATTGGTTCGTTGTGCATGTCCTTGTTCTATGTATGTCGTATGGATGGCAAATAAAATTTAATGTTTAGGGTAATTAACACGTACATATCTTTACGATATCTTTTTGGTTACTGTTCGAACATTGCTCTCTGATCTCGACACAACCCTGCTTCAGGCACATGCAATCTTTCATTAACTTGGTTATTGCCAAGCTATGTGAATTATGTTTTCTTTGAATTAGTCTGACCGTGACCTCGATCGCCAAAAGAACTGTTGGCTATTTTGTTGAGAAGCTTTTATTTTCCAAAGGATATTCCAACCTAACTGAAGGCTTCCTTCATTTCATCTACAGGCGAGAATTCGGCAGCCCCGGCCTACCTTCTGCAGAGGAGATGCGAGACACCGTGAGTTTCGCCGACAACAGAAACGTGGACAAAGCCTACATGACTCCGCTCTCGGAGGCCATGGAGTCGCCTGCACGCTCTGTCCGGCTCGACGTTGCCGAGCTCTTCGGCACCGTCCCGGGCTTCACCGAGGAGCGATGGCGGGCTGAGCTGAAAAGATACGAAGACGTCTCGAAGAACGTCGTCTACGAGTCCACCAGGCTTGCCTACGTGAGGACCTTCCTGCAACTCTGGAAGGCGCGGGGCGAGAGGGAGACGCACCTGTTCCTTTCCTGGTGCATCGTCCAGACTGCGGCACTGTTCACAAACCGACGGCTGTTGGTCAACTTCTACGATAGGTAAGAGGCGCTGGCATTGTGAGGAAGTGAGTGCGTCATTCACTGCGCACGGCACGGTCATCGAGGAAGCACTCGATAACAGAAAAGAACAAATATTCTTCAAGGATTACGGTGCCACAAGAAGTGGAAAATGACCCCGACATCTCTTATGGCATATTCGGGGGGTCCTCTCGCAGTGCTCCGGCAGCGCTACAAAGGTCATACTACAGAAAAACAACTATAAGCGTTACTGCTCGCATAAGCGGGCTCTATTGGTAAGGAAGTACGATCATAAGTTACATTCCCGGTTATTGTCATGCGTCTTTAAAGGTTTTTTTTTCACCAGCTTCGTGTGACGGCCAGAAAGCTTGTAACGGCTACCTGAATATGCTATTAGCCAATTTACGAATGCTTTGTTTTCCTTGCCTTTAAACAATGAGTAGCGGCCCCCTGTACAAGAAAGCTGTAGATATACAAAGGTAAGGTGAATATCAGGAATAATTATTTCTCGAAGTTGTCGCCACTCTGTGAGGGGATACCACAGTTAATTATATCTGACATTTTGTGCATCAGCGACGTATGAGAGTTTGAACTAGCAATGGCTCAAGAAGGGTTGTCGGTCTAACCGTCCGCGGCCGTGCTGAGAGCAAACCTTCGATGGACAAGAATTAGACGAATGCGTCATCAGAAACAACTACCGCTTTTATACAGTGCATTTGGGGGAAAGTGAATTACCTAAATTATTGAGTATCGTGGCAGCAATCCGTTTGTGTTGACACTGATCAGTTTCACGTTTACCGGACGTCAGAATACTATTCGATAGAGAAATTCCCATCGGAATAAGTGGTTTCAACAGAATATCAACCATGAGGCAACACTTTTAACGCCAACCTATCTCGCTTTGATGTCACTGCACTTCATGAACCAGTTATGCAGGCTGACATTCACTGCACCTGCGTGCCTCATCACTTTTGCAGATCCAGGGCGCAGCTGCAACTACGAACGATGCCTCGTCACCTGCTTTGGGCGATTAGACCTTATTGAGGAGATAGTGCATTGCAGTCTTCGTAACAACAATTACGCTCAATAAGGTAATAGCCTGACGACAGCAAAGTAGCGGCCGTGGATGTGCCTTTCTAGTCAGAAATCGCATTCGTAAAGACAGGTGTTCGAATCAACGGTATTTAGCCTGTTAGAATCCTTTCACTAACGTGTCGTTTCAAACATACAAGCACCGCTCTTGCAAGGCGCCTCGTTAAGCCAGCTCGACTGACTGTTGCGAACCAAAGACGCCATGTCGTCTGCTACATTTGTAGTTCCAAAGTATCGAGGGCAGGTAGTTGCAGTAGTTACCTGGCCGTGAGAAACCTAAGAGTGCTGTGCAGATGGTTCACTGCGTTGTAAAATTGACGACAATGCTTCACTCCCTTAACTAGTGCCGAAACAGAGGCCAAATTAAAAGAATATTGATTGCTCTTTTAGGGCTATTAGTGCTCAGCTCCGCCACACACCGCCGGTGCCGACCCCGCAATCCGTCGCGCCGCCATTATCGCTGGGATCAGTAACTCAGCAGAGCGCGCGATAAGGTAAACAGAATGGAAGACGAAACACGTAAGTACGAACCCTTTGTAGCCGCGCGTTCTTGCTTTCTACTTTCGGGTGCCTTTGCGTCGTCTGTATAGAGCGATTAAATCCAGGTGATAACTTTCACAGCGACAGCGGCATGAACATGTATCACGGCGCCTTCTGCCTTGGCAAGGCGTACCTGCGGTGCGGCAGCCAGATGTTCGGCGATTACTTCGAGGATCTGCTCTCGGAGCGGGCAAGCCGCGTGGTTGGTCGGATGGTTGCCGAAACCCGAGAGGCCTTCTCGCGTCGCCTCAGCCAGTGGCCACGGAGGGACGCCATCCGCACCGTGGTCCAGAACTCCACCGACGTCGCCTTCGACTACTTCGACCCGCGCTTGGACCTGCGACTACCGCAGGTTCGAAAACCATCCGCTACATATCCTTTCGTTCCACGAGTGCATGTATTAGTTGTGCCACGCCTTGCAAGAATCGTTAAACATGTCAGTTGTAGTAAACAAATTTTCCTACATATGTTGCATCTCGCACCGTGAGCCTTATTAAATGATGCAGCTTTTCAGGGGTTACATACTCCTTACACGAACACACAAACCCTTTCTAGTGAAGCTAGCTTTGTGGGACGCTTTGAGGAACTGTCAGGCATTGCGTGGGATATTATTGGCCTTAGTCAGGCTAGAAGAATGGTGAGGTTTATGCAGTGCTGACTAACGGCCACGCCCTCTGCTACAGAGGACTTCCAGATAAGAAACGATATGAGATCGGATTTATAATCTAAAAAGACTTAGCTGGCAACATTGATGAATTCTTCAGCGTTAATGAGCAGTAGTCCTAATAATGCTGAATAGGAGGTATAAAATAAACGTAGCATAAGGGGGCCTACGCTCCTACCTCCAGTCACGATGATGAAGAAATAGAACAATTTTATGAAGATGTCCAATTAGCGATGAGAAAAGTGCAAACACAGCATACTGTAGTGATGGACGACTACAATGCAAAAGTGGGGGGAAAGAAGGCTGGTGAACAAGCACTTGGCAGCTACGGCATCAATTCTAGTAACACTAGAGAGATGCTGGTAGCATTCACAGAAACGAATAAGCTCCGAATAATGAATACCTTCTTGAGGAAGCGTAGCAACGAAACGTGGACCTGGGATAGCCTTAGTGGAGAAACAAGACATGAAATTAGTTTCGTACTCTCTGCCGATCGCAACATAGTGCAGGATGTAGAAGTATTAGGTAGGGTACAGTGCATTGGTCATAGATTAGTGAGGTCTAGGATTCCCCTCAATAGGAAGACAGAAAGAGTCAAATTGCTCAAGAACAAACAGGCCAGCCTAGACGCAACAAAGGTAAAAGCAGACCACTTCAGGCTGGTGCGCTCAAACAAATATGCAGCTTTAGAAAAGAGAGATGAAGATGATAAAGAAGTAACGAATGAAAGCGTAACTAAAATGATTTCAGTAGCAGTAATTGAAGTGGGAGGTAAGGCACCAAGGCAATCAGTAGGTAAGCTTTCCCAAGTAATAAAGGACTTAATAAACGAGAAAACATGAAAGTGTCTAACTCAAGAGACCAGATAAAATTCGCAGAACTGTGAAAACTGATCAACAAGAAGAAAGTAAGGAATATTCGAAGTTGTAATTTGAGAATGGCTGAGGAAGCAGTAAAAAATGGATGCAGCATGAAATCAGTGAGAAGAAAACTTGGCACATGACAAGCCAACGTGTATGCACTGAAAGATAAGCAGGGTAATATCAGAAGTGTCGAAGATTAGTAAAAGCAGCGGAAGAATTCTATAATGACCCACACAGTACCCAGAACAGCCACGATACCTTCATTCGTAGTAATAATGAACAGAATATAGAGACTCCTTCTCTGACTAGCGATAAAGTTAGAAGGGCCTTGGAAGACATGGTCCAAGGAAAATCGGCAGAAGAAAATGGAATAACAGTCGATGTAGTCGAAGATGGAGGAGATAGTGATGGTTGAAAATCTTGCAGCCCTTAATACGCGATGCCTCACGGCTTGAAGTTTACTAGAGAACTGGAATAACAACAACATTATACCAATCCACAAGAGGTGAGACGTTAAAGAATTGAAATATTATAGGCGCATTAGCTTGCTTCAGTATTGTATAAAATATTTACAAAGACAATTTCCAATAAGATAAGGGCAACACTTCAGTCAACCAAGAGAACAGGACGGCTTCAGCAAGGGATATTCTACAATGGATCACATCCATGTCATTAATCAGGTAATCGAGAAATCTACGGAGTGCAATCAACCTTTCTATTCGACTTTAATAGATTATGAAAAGGCATTTGATTCAGTAAAGATACCAGCAGTCATAAAGTCATTACGTAATCAAGGAGTACGCAAGGCATACGTGAATATGTTGGGAAGTATCTGCAAAGATTCCACAGCTAGCTTGGTTCTTCACAAGTCAGAAGTTACCTGTCAAGAAAGGGGTCAGGCAAGGAGATACAATCGCTCCAGTGCTATGCACTGCATCATTGGAGGTATTATTGAAGCTAATAAAATGGGAAGAGTTAGGAGTGAGAATCAACGGCAAATACCTCAGCAACCTTCGCTTTTCAGATCATACTGTCCTGTTCAGCAACACTGGGTACGTATTACAGCAAGGGGTTGAGGACCTTAACAGAGAAAGTGTAAGAATGGGGTTAAATATTAATATGCGGAACACGATGTTGAAAAGCCTGGCAAGGGAACAAGATTACAGGATCGCCAGTCAGCCTCTAGAGTTTGCACAGGAGTACGTTTATCTAGGTTGATTACTCACAAGGAACGCTGATCATGAGAACATTTACAGAAAAATAAAAATGGGTTGGAGTGCATAGTTGACAAAGAAACTTGAGAACAAGTTAAGGACAACACAAAGAGCGATGGAACGAAAAAATGTTAGGCGTAACGTTAAGATACAAGAAGAGAGCGGTGTGGATCAGAGAGCAAACGGGGATAACCGATATTCTGATGGACATTAGGAGCAAAAAATGGCACTGGCAGGCCATGTAATGCGCAGGATGGATAGCCGGTGGACCATTCTAGTTACGGAATTGGTGCCAAGAGAAGGGAAGTGCAGTAGAGGACGACAGAAAACTATGTGGGGTGATGAAATTAAGAAATTTGCAGGCGCAAGTTGGAATCAATTGACGCAGGACAGCGGTAATTGGATACCGCAGGAAGCGTCCTTCGTCCTGCAGTTAATAGGCTCATGACGATAATCCCTTTGCAGTGTGGTCCACTGTTCAAGGGAAGCATGTGGCTCGCGAGCGTGTTCCCATCTGGCACGTGTGGAAGCGCCCGGCAACTGCTGTCACTTTTCTCGTTTGGAAAGCAGCGAAAGCAGTCTGGTTTCACCTGGTTCTTAATGGCTTAGCGCAATGCGTACCGCTGCTGCTCAATGGAAGTGTCTTAAGGGGCTGTCGACCGCCTAATGAGTTTCCATCTTAACCTACCAAATCTCGACGGAGCCTAAGATGCAGTGACGTCCGCGCAGTGAGAGACGGCAGTCTTCTTCAGCCTGGGCAACTCTCTGGTCGAGAACTGGGAGTCGCTCGTCCTGAATCACGCTGACGTTCTCGACCGCTGGGCAGCCGCCGAGACGATCGAGTTCGCCGAGTGGACCGTGCTGCTTCCCGGTCGCCAGCTGGCGGTGCTCCCGTACGCCCTCACCTTCCCCGCGTTCGACGAGGGCGCCACGCGGTTCATGAACCAAGGTGGCCTCGGCAACCACGTCGCTTCGGCGCTGAGCCAGCTGTTTCTCCGCAGGTAAACTGGGCAATTACGACAATGGAAACGGAGCGGGGCGGCACTACTTTATTCTGAGCAAATGCTCGAAGTTTTCTTTTTCTTTTTCGGCCTGTGTCGTCACACAACTTGTTAACGGCGCGCTGTCTTCAGCTATAAGGGCACCCAAGCAGGCTTCAACCGTCGAAACCTGAAAACCTTCGCCTGCGAAAACTCACACTTTTTACTTAACACCACACACACCCCTCATTTTACCTGCCGTACTTACAATCAAATGCGGTCCGAACGTGTTATTTCACAATTGTCATATTCACCATCGTCCTTAAGTTATCCCGCAGACAGCCCGCATTCGAAATTCAGTAGTACCTCACAGGGACGTATCTGCTTTTAAAATTTCGTATTAAAATTATTATTTCTTTGGACAACGGTTTCCTTTCTCAGGAGAATTCCTGAATAAAAGTTATTGCGATAAATAATAGCCAGCTGCAAATCTAAAACTTAATTGTGTTTTATGCCTCCATGCATTATTGGATGGACGCGATGCGGGATTTCATTCAATGGTGAAATAACAAATGAAGTCCCCTTGTCACAACGTTTATTCAAGGCGGAGGCTTTCCGGTTTCGCCCATGGCTGAGCACGTGCTCTCGTAGTATAATGCGCTGTGTAGCCCAAACAGAAACCTCGATCAGTCTTCAGAAACGTCCAAATAATGATAGAGTTGACAACTTACTTATCTAGAACAATGCCAACGTGTCCCCGGTGTAATTATTGATGCGTCAGGTATACAGTTACTCCCGCTAAGAAATTAGCAGCACTGCATTCGCTCTCTATTTGTGTGTATAACGTCATCAATTCTAATCATACTACTAGTAAGCTAAATTTATTATATCGCGTGATTCATTCGTGCAGCTACGCAGACTCCTTGCACACCGACGAGCCCTCGTTGCTGCAATGCACAGGCGCAAATGCTAGCACTTCCAGCGACGGGCGCGCTGCCCCCAAGCTCGCGAGCCTTGCGCTTAGCACGCTAGCTTTCGAGGCGTCGCTCGAGGCATATCGTGCAGGTGGCGCTTCTGTCGACAGCGAGCGCCTAGACGGCTTCGAAGATTACGGTGGGACCGCGATGCTCTTCGTCGCTTCGTGCTACGCCCTTCGCCGGGGTGGAGGCGGCATGAACCCCTACGTCGGCGACGAATACGACGAGCTGTTCAGCAACGTCGAAGGGTTCGCCGAAGCGTTCGGCTGCGACCCTGGTAGCCGCACGAACCCCTTAGACAAATTCACCTTCGGGTGAATTGGCGATGTCATTTGCCTGTGTGACGCGCATGTTGCTTGATGTTGTTGTCGATTCAGACACATTCTCAATGCTGTATTGACACAAACTCTAAACTTTCTCCTGACAAGGGCACTGACCACGCATATGTAGTTCAACGCGGTAGCATATAAAGAAACGTGGTGATTAGGTGACTCGGAATGGAGGGGGCACACATTATAATGCTTTGCCATTAGAAATACTTGTCGCGAGTGCGGATGCTGCAATGTTTAGCAGTTTCCGCTTTAATGTGCCTGTGCTCAAGTTGCTTCTGTGTCCCACTTTCCAGTTTCAAGTTTATAAGCGGTTTATAAATAAAAAAGTAAGAAATTACGCTACGTCCGGCGAAGGTACAAACTCCGCTTCCAGAAAGTAGCAGCCGGAGGTTTTAGCTCTCCAGCTTTCGTTTACTGCATAAATAAACTCGCAGTGTCGCCCGACATCCGGAGCAAGCATCGATTGCGATAGCAAATTAGTAGACAGCTATATGAAGTAAGGAGAGTAATTTTATCGGCCGTATAAACTGGGAAACATTCGCTTGCTAATTGAGTTAGCAATCATGGTTTCAGCGCGCACAAGCAAACGTGGGCACATCACACTCGATGAGCGCGGACACTCGCCAAGGCCAATGTACCTGGAAGCGCAGCTTCCATAGCAGCGAATCAAAACGTGGCAGTTCATCGGCGGTTCCATAAAACCCCTCGGTCTCTGAATTAGGGCCAACCATTTCCCTCCTCCTCCGCTCCATTCCTGAGTTCGGCTCGGCGTCGACAGTGGCGCCGCCTATGCTGGCCCTGCCGTAGCAGATGACGGCTAACGCGCTACCGGAGGAAATCAGCGGAAAAGTTTGTTCTAGCCCTGCGGAGCAGTTCTTGAGGTGAGATTTTGATTCGCCAGTCGGTAAGTGACCTTAATAATGCTGTGTTGGAAATGCGAAACAAAAATATACAGAGAATGACTTATTTGAGAGGTAAAGTGCGCGCACGCTGAGATTTCGTGTTGCTCAAACATGACTCATGCACAGAGTGTGCTCATACACGCGCGTAATTGCCTCAGTTTTCGGTTTTGACTGCGTGAAGGTATGTGTACATACGTGGTTTCTTAGGTTTATTTGCGTACCTGCAGGATACGTTCGTTTGGCCGGCGCTTGAGATTGTCTGGGGCCGGCAATGCCTAGCAACAGGGCCGCTTCTGCTCCGCGCCCTTTACAAATGTGTGTAGCTCATGCGCGGGTTGTGGTGGCCATGCGCAACGTTTTCACACGTAGACAGCATTGATAATTTGAACAATGTATGAGCACATAAAATCGTTTTTATTTAATACAGCGGAAGTGGATGAAATTTCGTAGCAAGAACGAACTGGTTGGGACAACTGGACAGAGTTTCCAAAAATATTTACTTGCCTCCCCCTCCCCCCTCATTAGCACCAGTAACATTTTTGTTGCAGTGCTTGTTTTATATCTGTATAGTGCTTGCGCCTGTACTCTTTTCCGTTGTAAGTTTTCTCAGGGATGCAGTGTGCATTTGTATTGGCTCAAAGGTTGCCCCTATTCTTAGCAACATTTACCTGAGTAAGGTTGACAACTGCTTAGAGAAAGCCTTAGGTGATAGTGTTATCAAGATATTTCGTTACGTTGATGGTTACCTGATTTTCTGTAATAGGGAAGAATTCGATTCCGCTGCTACCTCAGTAAGTGAGCAATCTAAACTTTATGGGGGAGGATTAAAGTTTACCAAGGAATTTCCTCAGCGACGCATAATTCAGTTTCTTGACATTTCCTTGTTCTTCGAACAAAATCATGTTTGTTGGCAGTACTCCCCAAGATCTTCGAAGCCGTTGCTAAACTTTCAATCCAAGCATTCTAAATTAGTAAAAAACGGAATTGCCATGTCGTGCCTTAAGTCTTCCCTCACCAGATCGTGCATGCACTAAATGAGCGCCAGTTTTAATGCGCAGGTCCGGCGCCTATTAGAAGCAGGGTATCCTAGTGTAGCGGTGGCCACTGTGGCTGAGCGCCTAAAGAAGTCGGTTTCGAGAGGGACGGACGTGATTACAGAAAGCAGTAATAGCAAAAAAAGAGTAGTGGCTATTCCGTATATTCATTCAGTGTCGCACAGGCTTAAAAAAGTTGCTAGTAGATATGATGTTAATGTTACTTTCACTGCTCCCAATAAGCTAGGTAAGATATGCGCTGCCGTACAGAATAAAAAGGAGCGGGTAAAAGGCAAAAAACGAACAGATATTTGTCCAGTGAAGCACAATAAGAACAACTGTTTTACTGACTGCCGTATGGGTGTGGTTTATAAAATTCCCCTTAGCTGTGGCCAGTTCAACGTAGGGCAAACGGGACGGTGTATCAATCAGAGGCTATTGGAACATAAAAGGTCGTTAACCGGTGGATCGCCTTCTAATCTTTCGCTTCATTGCCGAGATTGTAACTGCACGCCAGAGTTAGATGAATGCGCGATATTGTACAGGCATAAGAATGAAGATACGCGTCTTATGGTAGAGGCATGGCATATCTATAATGGTGGAAGTGCTTGCGTGAGTCAGCCTTCGATTACTTTACATAAGGAAGAGATTAAGTACTTTAACAGTTATCTCTCACGTAGGCCGGCACGTTTACCCGATTGACACGTGGTGTTACCATTCCTGAGCATGCGCAGATGAGTTCTGTGCCTTTCTTTTTTCTCCTCAGTGCCCCCTTCAGTTGATAATCGGCGTTCGTGTTGTCCACTTCTCTACTCTTGTGTCCTGTCTGCACGCCTCACTTCTATTTTGCATAATGCAGTGTTGCTTTAACTGGAACACTCAAGGTACACAAGACAAAAAAAAATGATTCTTGGGTTTTACACGTCAAAACCGCGATCAGATTATAGGCACGTCGTAATGCGAGACTCCGAATTAATTTTGACCAGCTGGGGTTCTTTAACGCGCCCCGAATGGACGGGACACTGGCGTCTTTGCATATCGCCCTCATCGAAATGCCACCGCCGCGATTTGTTCCCGCGGCCTTCCGGCATCAGTACGTCTGCGCGTACCACGGAGGAAGGAAACTAAGGAGAGGCCCTGACGTCACTCTTTGTGAAGCAAAAGTGAAGCCGGAAGTTGGCGTTGCTCATCGCGATGCTCCGCCTTTTGTGCCGCCCTCCTCTCTTGTTTACATCTTTCGCGAAACCACGCCGCGCTGCGCGTGGTTTCGCGCACGCTCGCGCAACATCCGGCAGAGCACGGTGCAGGTAACACAGCGCAACAAGACACGGTGACTAACGCAAACCCGCCCACAGAGCGCCTTTGCCACGGCGCGAAACCTACCAGAGCAACACGTGTGAGCGCTCAAAATCAGAACAACGCCGCCATTGTGGCCCAAAAGGCGTGGCCATACAACAAACAAAATAAGAAAGCAGCAAAAAAATGAGAACCTACTACGTCATTTCCGCCACACTTTTCTCCTAGCGCGCGGAGGGGGTAGGGCCTCTCCTTAGTTTCCTTCCTCCGTGGCGCGTACTTTCGTCGCACTGGGCCAGCAATGGCGGTCGGTGCGCGCTGGAAAGAAAAAAAAAATATACAAACGCGCGACGCGTGCTTCCGCGTGACACAGATTGGCCAATGGGGGGACCGGAGGAGGATAGAGCGACAAGGGGCGTGGAGGAGGAAACGCTGGGGAGAGCATGGTGGTGGAAAGATCTAAGAATGGCGCTACTTTTGGAAAATTGAAGGGTGTTGGCGGTCCATGGGGCTTAGCACCATCTGTGGGACGAGGGAAGACTTCCGGCGGAAGAAAATGTGACGCCATATCCGTTCAATATAGAAGTGACGTCATTTTGTTCTCGAAGGCGCGAAATTTGTTTTAGTGGCCTGCCATCAGATCTCTATATCCAAATGCCCCGCCGTTCGACTTGATGGGCGTCTCGAGCTTTCAGCGCGGGAAGAGATGTAGGAAAAGGCCAGCCATACGGGCGTTGCAATCGCACCCCTGCACTGGACACACTTTTTTTAGAGGCTGACGAAAGGTGCAGTGCGCTGGCCCTATCGTCGAAATCCAAGCCCGTCGGCGCTCATAACTCTTTACTTTTGACTGAACAGGTCAAGAAACGATGAAACTACCTGCGTCACCAAATTCAGACATTGCATTGCAAGTGATAGCGACGTCAACCTCTTACTATGGGCGCTGAGAAAGGGTATTGATAGTAAAGTAAAACAAACTTGTCTTTTCTTTACTCGCCACTCCTCTAATAACTGATTAGGGATTGAATTGTCGATGAACGAATCTGTTTCTCGCTTTAATTAAAAAAAAACAGCTTTTTCCTTTCTCAATGTTTTGTTCTCTTCAAGTAGAATCGCGCTTCAGTCGATTCTGCCATAGCCACCCTTGGTAATGTCGGTGACAATTTGGTTCTGAACCGGTTTCCGCCCGAAGCTTCGCGGCCTATTGGTATTGACCTTGCACTCGCTGTCAAAGCGCTGGTGTGAGCAAGCGCGACGGCAGCAGCAGCGAGCGAAGTGACATTCATGCGGCGGATCGCTTCAGAGCAAGAGCGGCGAGAACACAGCGCGCCCGAAGGTATGCGCCGTTTGCAGAACCCTTTCAAGATACGCCATCGAAAAAAAAATCCAACAAGAGGGGACACTCGGCCAAAACTGGCAACAGGAAACACGTAACCGCTATACTCCCTTCCATAACTAGCAGTGAAGGCTGTGGAAGCTACGCAAGAAGTTCGGTCAAGAAAAGCGATCGCTCCACGCGTTCCGTCCACGCTTTGCTGCGCGCCAAAAGCGTTCGCTCGCGCAAGCATGCATGGGAGGCTCCTCGCGACGGGTTGCAAATAAAAACCTGAAAAGAACAAAAAAATTATCTAAAACAACTTAAGAGCAGCCGTGTACCACAGTGTTTGTTTCTAGGGATTAAGGCTTGTTTCATTCAATATTGAGCCCACATTAAAAAGAACTGTTGCGCACAATTGCGGTCAAAAAACACCTAATTATATCCAAGTACGAACGATGCCCCCCCCCCCCCCCTTGCAAGAAGTCTCTCTAGCCTCCACAGCGTTGACTGCTATGCACTGCTATGTATGGAACGGAGTATAGTGTTCACCCAATCCCTTAGCTGTCGCGAACATCAGGAAAAAATTACAAGGTCTCTCAAGATCTCTCTTAAGAGGCGAACGGCGAAAGCCTACTCTTCCTCCTCTTATCATTCGACTCTTCTCTTTCTCTTCTTTCTTTTAGTCATTACCGCTCACTACTAAGCATTTTTGGTCATTTGTAATAAATTGTGGTCATTACAAGCCGTCGTTAAACATATTCGTTATTTCGTAGTCATTAGTAGTCATCACAAGTCATTTCAGTCTTTAGTCATTACTGCTGACTACTAAGCATATTTAGTGATTTGTAATCAATTGTGGTAGTTACAAGCCGTTGTTAGACGCGCTGGTCGTATCATAGTCATCAGTAGTCATTAGAAGTAATTTCAGTCATTACTGGTCATTACTAAGCATTTCTAGTAATTTCTAATCAATTGTAGTCGTGACAGTTTGCCGTTAGACATATTTATTTATTTATTCAAGTTTCCTTACAGGTGCCGTCAGGAACAACGAGTAAGGGGGGCGATTGAATCAAACGCAAGTTTAACACAAGCAACGCAGATCAGACAATACAATGTGATTACATAGGACAAATAAATAAAAGAAAGGTTAATATGACACAAGCACACTATAGTTACAAAAAGGTTATTGTTTGCAAAGGCGCGATAACGCAAGAACGTAAGATACACAAGGGGGAGACTGCCTGTTCAATGGGCAGGTAATAAGCGCCCAACAACTGGTACGCTAAAAAAAATATTGGTCATTTCGTAGTCATTAATAGTCACTACAAGTCATTTCAGTCATTCTTATTCATTACTAAGCATTTTTAGTCATTTCTAATAACTTGTAGTCGTTACAAGTTGTTGTTAGACATATAGGTAATTTCATAGTCATTAGTAGGCATTACAAGTCATTTCAGTCATTATTAGTCATCACTTGTTATTACTAAGCATATTTAGTAATTTCTAATCAATTGTAGTCGTGACAATTTGCTATTAGACATATTGGTCATTTTGTATTCATTCATATAGGAGTTCATTCATATATCTTAGTTGAAATCAAGAAAAAGAAATGGACATGGGCAGGACACGTAATGAGGAGGGAAGATAACCGATGGTCATTAAGAGTTACGGAATTGATTCCAAGGGAAGGAAAGCGTAGCAGAGGGCGGCAGAAAGTTAGGTGGGCGGATGAGATTAAGAAGTTTGCAGGGACAACATGGCCACAATTAGCACATGACCGGGGTAGTTGGAGAAGTATGGGAGAGGCCTTTGCCCTGCAGTGGGCATAACCAGGCTGATGATGATGATGTATTCATTAGTAGGCATTACAAGTCATTTCAGTCATTATTAGTCATTACTGCTCACTAGTAAGTATTTTTGATCATTTGTAATCAATTGTGGTCATTACAAACCGTCATTAAACATGTTGGTCGTATCATAGTCATCAGTAGTCATTAAAAGTCATTTCAGCCATTATTAGTCATTACTAAGCGTTTTAGTAATTTCTAAGGAATTGTAATCGTTACAATTTGCCATTAGACATATTGGTCATTTTGTACTCATTAGTGGGCATTACAAGTCATATCAGTCATTATTAGTCATTACTGCTCACTAGTAAGTATTTTTGATCATTTGTAATCATTGTGGTCATTACAAACCGTCATTAAACATGTTGGTCGTATCATAGTCATCAGTAGTCATTAAAAGTCATTTCAGTCATTAATAGTCATTACTGGTCATTACTAAGCATATTAGTAATTTCTAATCAATTGTAGTCGTTACAATTTACCATTAGACATATTGGTCATTTTGTACTCATTAGTAGGCATTACAAGTCATTATTAGTCATTACTGCTCACTAGTAAGTATTTTTGGACATTTGTAATCAATTGTGGTCATTACAAGCCGTCATTAGACATTTTCATCGTATCATAGGCATCAGTAGTCATTAGAAGTCATTTCCGTCGTTATTAGTAATTACTGATCATTACTAAGCATTTTTAGTAATTTCCAGTCAATTGTAGTCGTTACCATTTGCCATTAGACATATTGGTAATTTCGTAGTCATTAGTAGTCACTACAAGTCATTTCAGTCATTACTGCTCACTAGTAAACATTTTTGGTCATTTGTAATCATTTGTGGTCATTACAAGCCGTCGTTAGACATATTGGTTATTTCGAAGTCTTCAGTAGCCATTACAAGTCATTGGTAGGAAATATTAGTCAGTATTAGTCCTTATTAACCTCTACCAATCTCTGTTATAATCCCATCATTCACTAACTGTCACTATCAATCATCTTTCATACTTTAATCTGTCGTCATATGGCGTGACGATGCTTTGGCGGGCACTCCGGCGGTCAGGCCTGCAGGCACAAAATTCGCCATGAGTCTAGAAAGGCTTTCGTCTTAAAAAAAAATAGTGATATGGACTTCCAGACAATGTTTTTTTTTTGTTTCCCGCTAAAATAAAAAGACAAGGATTGCGTATAAATGAACTTTCGCGTCCTATTTTTCTTGCATCACCTAGCAACAAGATAACGACACGCTAGACGCGCTAGATGCGTACGTCATGCGCCAGACAGGCCACCGAAGCGAGCCAGGCCGGCCGCGTATGTGAAGTTCGTCTGTTCAGCGACCGGGCTCTTTGGGATGTCGTCTGCCGGTTGGGCTCCCGGCGTATTGCGTTCCTTCTGCACTTCGAAGCGGCACCGCTGCCCTGTTGGACAACGGCAAGGTGAGAAATCTCGTTGGACAGCCTGCTACACATTTCAAACAATGTAGGCTTTTACAGCACGGAACCGTGACTTGTGATGCAGTTACCGGAATATAGCTCAGCCGTTCTGGCGCAGTTGAGTTAATGACTCGGATATGTTTGCGACGCTTTCTGTGAGTCCCAGATTATTGTAACTAATTTCGTAAGTTTTTTTGGGGTACCTTTGAAGCACAGTGGCCGCGCCCGGCGTTGTGACGCAGTTAGCGAAACTAAGCTCGACCATGAGACGCTTTTAGTTTCGCGTGTACTCAATCTTACTGGGACAAGTTCATGAGACATTCTCTGACCTCCAACGTTATTGTAATTAATTTCGTTACTTCTTTTGGGACACTTTTGAGGCACGCCTGCCGCGCCTGGCGTTGTGACGCACTTAGCAAGAAGCATCTCGGCCGTGGTGACAATTAGTTTGGTGTGTGCTGAATCTTAGTGAGACAAGTTTGTGACAGTTTCTATGGCCCCGCAACGTATACCTTCTTTCGGTAGTCGGTGTGTTTCTTGCGCCGGGATAACGCGCAAAAGGTTTCTTCTGGCTGGTTTGGCTTGTTCCTTCCTTTCATGTAGCCCTGTGCCAATCTTAGAATGCAAAATAGAACACCTGAGTACTAATAACCACCCTCAAGGAGAATTAAGCAGGAACTGCCAAAATAAGAGCACAATGAGCCATCAATTCTCACCCATGTACGGGGGTGAAAGTCAAATACGTAACGGCGTCCCTTTATTTTTTTATTGAGTTTTCATGGCGCATCGCAACGTGTGACCCACGGGGCCATTTGCCACGCACTCGCGTGTTCCCTTTCCCAAAAATTACTGTGTGTACGTACTGCAAAAAAGGAAAAAAGAACAGATAAGGTTGGCGTCCTTTGTTCTGCTGGTAATCGAAAGGTCATGCGCAGAAAAAAAAAAAGAAATAACAGGCGGAAGAAGTTTGTTCCGCCCCCCCCCCCCCATTGCTTCGTCGACACCGCAACTTGGCCGGGTTGATATAGTTGACATCGGCCAAATCGGCGCCGTCATCGTTTATTTCGAGCCATTTGATTTCGGCGATGATGATGATGATGATGATGATGATGATGATGATGAAAAACTTTTATTTGCTCTATTTTGCAGTGATTTTTGCGGCTTCAGATGGAGTCTTCCATCTTCTCTCCAGGGTCGGTTCCCCTAGTCCGGGGCTCCGCTGAGGGTAGCTGCCCTGCGTGCACGCCTTACTAGTCCTTGTTGGACTTTCAGGATGTCCCTGGATAGCATCCTCTCCCGCTGTTCCGCACTGTTATCTGCGTTTGAACATTGACTTCGCGGCGACAGCGAGCGGTGTGGCCTGCACCTATACCACGGCTTGCTTTCTTCTCGGCTGCCATCTTGCCGTATGTCGGTGCATGCGATCGCGTCCAATAGCGCCCACCTGCTTTCGTGCATAGCTTACGCTTCCGGCGCCAGGCCGCAACTCGCGTCGCTTTTTTCGGAAGGAACGCAGAGTGACGGAGAGAATGATGGCTGCTCGTTTTTGTAGGACGTTCCGGTGGCTCGTGGTTCGAACAAAGGGAGGGACGGACGGACAGGCGCGCCAAGTGTTCCCGCAGACGAGGTGAGAAAAATTCTTGCAAGTGCTTTCAAATAATTCCGCACAATCAGCATTTCGCGTATCAGCTATACTGAATGCCTTGCACTCACCCTTTGTCTTTTGCTAACGCCTTTTTCTGCTTGCGAATTAGCCATACCGACCATTAGACGAAATTCATACAGCCACCAGTCCAGTGCAGCATCCCACTGAAATGGATGTCGACGTGTTGAAGAAAGATTCGTTTTTTTCACACTGTACAACTTTGGTCATTTCCTCGTGCTTCAACGTTGCCTTTGACGCACTAGCAGGCGAGGTAGCATTGCACTGATGTCGCGGCTTGCATTAGCGCTGGCTGCCATTTTGCCATTCGTTGCTTCGTGTGACTGAGCTCTCAGCAAGGGGATTCACCTGTTTTCGCGATTAACTTTAGCTTGTGCCGTGAGGCCGCAACCTTTTCGACTGCGCCACAATTTTACTCAAAGAATGCTGGCTGCTCTTGCACGTAGGACTTCCCCGTGGCTCATGGTTCGAACAGTGGGGAGACGAACAGCCGGGCCAAGATCCGCGTACCAAGAAACAAGTTGAGCGCAATTCTTTCTACTGATTTGAAGTTATTTCGCTGAATGAACTTTTTTGTGTAGAAGCTGTGCGATATGTACCTTGGCTGATTTTTGCTGCCAAATTTT
Organism: Dermacentor variabilis; assembly: GCF_050947875.1. Taxonomy (NCBI): domain Eukaryota; kingdom Metazoa; phylum Arthropoda; class Arachnida; order Ixodida; family Ixodidae; genus Dermacentor; species Dermacentor variabilis. The sequence continues at coordinate 62,362,307 of NC_134577.1, read as the reverse complement.
TTTCCCAGCTCTCGAAGTAGGGTGTATCCACCGTTCGATAAATACACCACAGCTGCCAGTAGTTCCGTATGCATGTCGCCGAGTTTGATGTCGGCGTGTTGAAAACATAACCTGTTCATTACGTATTCCGAAACGGAATAGAAAATTTACCAAACTTGCATTTCAGGAGTATTGTCGGTATCTTTGCGTTTTGCCGTAGTCTTGGTGGTTTTTGCCGCGTCACCGTCAGTGGAAAATTTGCCGAATCAGGGAGAGACCAAGAACGAAACCTTGCTCATAAAGTGATTGCAGAGTCAAGGAATACCTTGGAATCTATTTGAAGCAAAGCTTTAGATTAAAATCGTATACAATTAACGGTGACGCGCGCAATTTGTTTAATGCCGTCCTATGCAACGAGTAAACTCATGCAATGTTTATTCACAACTTTAATTTCGTGCAATTTTTAAGGTGAACGCATTTCTAGGCTCATGGTGAAGCTTGTGTCAGCAGACCTGACCGCCGGAGTGTCCGCCGAAGCGTCATCAAGCCTTATGAAGACAGATTAGAGAATGAAAAATGATTGATAGTGACAGTTAGTGAATGATAACGTTATAGTAGAGATTGGTAGGGGTTAATAATGACTAGGTAATGACTATGAAATGACCGATATGTCTGACGGCTTGTAATGACCGCGATTGATACCAAATGACTAAGAATGCTTATTAGAGAGCAGTAATGACTAATAATAAGTGAAATGACTTGTAATGACTATGAAATGACCAATATGTCTAACTTGTAATGACTAAAATTGATTAGAAATTACTAAAAATTCTCATCAATGACCAGTAATTAGTAGTAAGGACTGAAATGACTTGTAATGGATACTAATGACTAGGGAATGACCAATATGTCTAACTTGTAATGACTACAATTGATTAGAAATTACTAAAAATTCTCATCAATGACCAGTAATTAGTAGTAAGGACTGAAATGACTTGTAATGGATACTAATGACTAGGGAATGACCAATATGTCTAACTTGTAATGACTACAATTGATTAGAAATTATTAAAAATTCTCATCAATGACCAGTAATTAGTAGTAAGGACTGAAATGACTTGTAATGGATACTAATGACTAGGGAATGACCAATATGTCTAACTTGTAATGACTACAATTGATTAGAAATTACTAAAAATTCTCATCAATGACCAGTAATTAGTAGTAAGGACTGAAATGACTTGTAATGAATACTAATGACTAGGAAGTGACCAATATCTCTAATGAATTGTAGCGACAATTGATTAGAAATGACTAAAAATACTTCGTAATGACTGAGAATGACTGAAATGAGTTGTAATGACTACTGATGACTATATGACCAACATGTCTAACGACAGCTTGTACTGACTACAACTGATTAGAAATGACTAAAACGGTTAGTAGTGAGTAGTAATGACTAAAATGACTTGTAATGACTATGATAAGACCAATATGTCGAATTAGAAATGACTAAAAATGCTTATCAATGACCAGTAATTAGTAATAAGGACTGAAATGACTTGTAGTGACTACTAATGACTAGGAAATGACCAATATGTCTAGCGACGAATTGTAACTACAATTGATTAGAAATGACTAAAAATGCTTCGTAATGACTAATAATGACTGAAATGAGTTGTAATGACTACTGATGGCTATGATATGACCAACATGTCTAACGACGGCTTGTAATCTTTCTTTCTTTCTTTATTGATACTGTCAGCCCTTTCTTTAGGGCCATTACAGGAGTGGAGAAAATAATAAAACAAGCAACGTCAACACATCCCACTGCCCACTCAAGCTGCCCACTCAAGCTGCCCACTCAACACATGAGTGGGCAGCTTGGCAACAGCTACGGAATGCCTCCTAAATACTGTTTCTTGCTTATGCAGTTTGCCAGTCTTTTCCTCGGAACCGTCGTCCCTGCTGCTGCCTTCACGCGGCTGACTGCACCATCACCGGTGCAACTGCACGTGGCTGAGATCGAGGAAGCTGCGCAGGTCTGCACTATCGCCCACGTGTGTCATGGGTGCGGGCCATCGATCCGCTCATCTCTGCCGCTAGACACCGCCCTCAGCGTTGCCATTCCTGACAAACCAATCAGCAACCCTCCCAGCTCAGCGACATCATCAGGCAGGGGTTTAAAAGTTCTGTGTGCCGTTCCCCTCATCAGTGGGCGGCTTGGCAACAGCTACGGAATGCCGCCTAAATACTGTTTCTTGCTTATGCAGGTATGTTACCGCAAAAATGCTCATTGTTTAAAGTCCGACGATCGTTTTTTGCTGTTGTGTGCTGCCCACAGCCACTTTTTTTTCATGATGTATGCTCTGTTATGTTGACGGCCCTCAACCGCCTTCTCTTGAGTGGTGATATCGAGCTTAATCCTGGACCCACTACGGGAACCCGGTCGACTAAATCTACTAAAAAGGGTCGCGCTTCTTTGGGCCATTCAAGCCACTCTGCTAATTCGCCGAGGGCTTTTAATCCTACTGGAGAGCTGGTGGTTGAGGAAGCATTGTCGAACTCCGATAATCCTGTGCTTGTACAACTTCTGACTGAAATATTGACTAACAATAAGAACATGGCTCGCGACATTGCAGAGATAAAAAGTTCTGTTGGTATGCGCTTCGAGGCACTTGAATTGTGCATTTCCGCTGTTGAAAAGGCATTGGCCACCCCTGCTTCACGGCCTGGAAATGGTCAATTACATAACGAAATAAGCGCACTGAAGCGTTCAGTCTCTGAGTTGACTGGAAAGAATGAAGATCTAGAAAATTGGTCTAGGCGGAACATTATTTTACATGGTTTATTAGAAACTGTTGATGAAACTCACGATTCCCTTCTTTCCAAAATATCTGAATTATTTCAACAGAGTCTTGGTATTCAATGTCCTCGCATCGAACGCCTCCATCGTTTGGGAAGAGCTCGTGAAAACCATCCACGCCCGGTAATTTTGAAAATGCTTGATTTTAATGACAAGCTTACTTTGCTGAAGAATGGTTTTAAGCTTACGGATTCCGGACTTAGGCTTTCTGATGACTTTTCACCCAGAGTTCGTGGAATTCGGAAGAAACTATGGGAGGCGTCCAGTCAGCATCGCAACAATGGGTCTTCTGTTAAGAGTAGGTTTGACCATATTTTCATTGACAACATTCGGTATAACTGGTGCGATTCCACCAACTCTCTTGTAAAAATCTCTAATCGTCGCAACTTTTCTAAGACAACATGTCCCGCATCACAGTCAGCAACAGCTTGAACTTCTTCTACATACCAAAGAGACCTTACCATTATGAACATCAACGCTAGAAGTATAGCTAATAAATTTCCCCTTTTTCTTGCGCTTGTTTTGTCCTATTCACCTGACATTATTGGTATCACCGAAACTTGGTGACATGAAGGTATTCATGACTCGGAGTTTACACCACCAGGTTACATCACCGTGCGAAATGATCGTCATAATCAAAGAGGTGGTGGTGTTGCATTGCTTTTTCGCTCAGATTTCAAATTCAAAGTCCTCTTCTCTCCGCTAGACATAGAATCAGTCTGCTGTAGACTTTACTACGCTAAACAATTCTTAAACGTATGTATTTTCTATCGTCCCCTTAATAGTTCGTTGGAAACTCTTGACAACCTGGACCAACTTTTACTGCAAGAGAACTTAGTTTCCTCAAATTTCGTCTTATTGGGTGATTTTAATGCTGCCGGAATCGACTGGACGTCTCTCTAATTTTTTGATCATGGTAATGCATTAAACAGGAAATTTGTTGAATTATCGTTATCTCTTGGCTCAAAGCAGGTCGTTCACAGTCCCACCCGTGGTGACTCAGTACTGGATTTGATTTTTCTCAGCACTGATTTTGCCAAGACTGGTTACAAGTACGAAATAATTGATGGTACCTCGGATCACAACGCTGTTTTTCTATCTGTAAACCGGCCAATCCATAACCAAAGTTTTACGCTGTCCACGTTTCGAGACTTTTCCAGAGCTGATGACGTTCGTATCACAGATGAACTATCCAATAATTTCGACGCATTTTTGGCACTTGGACTATCTAGTGACGTTGATGCGCTCGTGGCGTGCTTTGAAAGCATAGTCAAATCATGTATATATCGATTCGTTCCTTTGAAAACTAAGAAAAAAACATTAACCTTCCCTGGATGAACCGAGAACTGCTGCACTTATCGCGACGTGCTGGTAGACTTCGCACTAAACGCTCGAATAATCCTGAGGCATGCGTTTTGTACGCTCAGGTAAAAAATGAACTTCAGAAAAAAACCACCTCGGCCAAAAATTTCTTCAATCATGTTCAGTTGCCGAAACTGCTCAAGTCTAACCCCCGTAAATTCTGGTCTTTCATATCTCCTGGCTCTTCTTCTTCCACATCTTTTAAAATCAACAACAGTGTTGTTAACGATCCATTAGAGATTTCAGAAGCATTTAATACATATTTTCAGTCAGTATTCGCCTCGGATGATTCCAGTCGTTCAACATGTGCAACTAGCGATTCATATGCAATTGATGATATCAACATTAGCCTAGAAGGTGTTTTGAATCTCATACTAAACTTAGATACAAAAAAACCAGCCGGCCCTGATGGAATTCCGAATTCCTTTTTAGTACGATTCTCACTATGGACATCCAAATATCTGTTTATTATATGTCAGAAGTCGCTTAATAGTGGCGCTGTGCCTTCTTCCTGAAAAATAGCTAAAGTACTACCTTTATATAAATCTGGTGACAGGCAGCTTTTATCGAACTATAGGCCTATTTCTTTAACTGCAACCTTATGTAAAATACTAGAACACATAATATATAAGCATATAATACTGTTCCTTGAAAATAACCTATTAAACAGCTTTCAGCACGGCTTCAGGCGCGGTTTTAGTACTGTAACACAACTTACGGAGTTCACTCATGACCTTTCCCATTACATCGACTTAGATAATCAGATTGACACCATTTTCATTGACTTTAGCAAAGCTTTTGACACAGTACTACATTCTAACTTACTTTTGAAACTCCATAATATTCTAAATAACCCTCAGTTAGTGTCTTGGATATCCAGTTTCCTTTCTTTGCGTTCCCAATTCGTATGCTATGATTCTGCGGATTCGTCTGTAGTCGACGTCACCTCAGGAGTCCCACAGGGATCCGTACTTGGCCCTCTACTATTCTTATTGTTTATTAACGACCTTCCAGACCATGTTACTTCAAAAATACGCCTCTATGCAGATGATTGTGTTATGTACAGCCCAGTTGACTCACTCGCTGATCATCAGCGCCTTAAAGATATCTTTGTTTCATTTTGTGACTGGTGTGCTACTTGGAAAATGAGCATAAATTTTGATAAAACTGTTGTAATGTCTTTTACTCAGACACATGCCCGTATGTTATGATTATATATGCAACGGCGTACCACTAACACGAGTTTTTCAATACAAATATTTAGGCGTCATTTTTACACCCACTTTGTCTTGGTCTAAACATATAGATTACATTTGTAGTAAAGCGTTAAAAAAACTTGGTTACATCCGCCGGACGTTGTCTGCTGCTCCGAGGGACACTAAATTAGTAGCATATAAAACTCTGATTCGCCCAATTTTAGAATATGCTTCCTCCGTATGGAACCCATATAAACAATGTGAAATTAATTGTATTGAGTCTGTCCAGAGGAAGGCTATTCGTATTGTTTACCGTCGCTTCGACCGAGACTTTTCACCATCAGCTGCTCTTACGGAATTAAACCTCCAGTTTCTTTCTAGGCGGCGGCACATAGAATCTCTGAAGATTTTCTATTCTTATAATAACTCTCTTTGTCACCTATCAGATCCCTCCCTTTTAATGTCAGCTTGCCCGACTTCAACTAGAGCTTATCATGCCTCTAATATCAGACCACTCCAGCCACGCACTAACACTTTCAAATACAGTTTCTTTCCCCGCATGATTGAACAGTGGAATTTGTTACCTGCCGAAGTTCGTTTGTTACCCATTTCTCAATTTTTAAATGCTATTGCTGATGTATAGTTCCTTCACATCTTTATATTTCTATGTTCTTGTTTCTGCATATCATAATCAGTTTTCCTCGCATGTACACCCACTCCTGCCATAGCCCTAACGGGCTGCAGTATGTATAAATAAATAAAAAATAAAAAAATAAAAATCTGATTCAGGCAGGGCGTACAATACATCTGAATACAACGTACAAAAAGAAATTACATTACATATACAATGCAATATGGCAAGCAGAAAAAAACCAGTCAATATACCTTGAGGCATGTAAAATAAAAACAACATACACAGATAATAACAAAATCATAAAATAAGATGATTCAGAAAGTCAGATCATTAACGGACCACGCTCTCGGAATAAATAATGGCATTCAAATTACTCAGAAAACCATTTAAAGAGGTAGACTGAACTACGAAATCGGGAAGCATGTTCCACTCTTTTATCGTTCTTGGAAAGAAGCTATATTTAAATGTGTCATTATGGGTTACCGGAGGGGGAATATACATGCTGTGGCGATGTCTAGAAGATTCGTTATTAGAAATTTCAAAATAGTTCGTCCTATAAATTATTTCATTATGAATAAGGAACAGGAACTTCAGCCTATCATACTTAGTCCTTAATTCTAAACTGGGAAGATTTGCAAGCTGACATAGTTTTGAAGGGGAGTGAAATCGACCATATTTGTTGAAGATGAATCGAGAAGCTAACCTCTGAATCCTTTCCAGTTTCTTACGGTTTTTCTCTGTGTAAGGATCCCAGACAATTTTCGCGTACTCAATGATTGGTCTGATCAGTGTTCTATAGGCCAAGTTTTTAACTTCAGAGGTTGCTGAGTGTAAATTTCGTCTTAGGCTCCTAAGCGCATTATTTGCCGTCTTACTTACTTCATCTACATGCCTATTCCAGCTTAAGTCACTTCTAAATAGTAAACCCAAATATTTGTGCTCCTCTCCCTTTTTAAGCTTGTTGCCATGTATACTATAAGGAAATAGCAGGATCTTCTTTTTTCTTGTAATAGACATTCTTACTGATTTAGTTGGATTTATAACCATTTGCCAGTCAGAATACCATTTCATAATGTTATCAAGGTTGCATTGCAATTTAATTTGGTCACTGGAAGATTCTATATTATTAATACCAATACAGTCGTCAGCGAATAGTCTTATTGGAACAGAAATCTAATATGTCAAGTCATTAATGAAAATAAGAAAGAGAAGAGGACCTAGGACACTTCCCTGAGGTACTCCGGATAACACTGGTTGAAGACTGGACCTATGCTCATTTATTTGAACGTACTGCTGTCGGCACATAAAGTACGATGTAAACCACTTTGTGAGGTTAGGATACTTAAATACAGTATTAATTTTGAACAAAAGTTTAGAGTGGGAAACTTTATCGAATGCTTTGGCAAAATCCAAATAGATGAGGTCCATTTGTCCACGGGAATTTATCGTTTGCGAAGTGTCATGAACCAATTCAACTAATTGAGTGATCGTAGATAGTCCTTTACGGAATCCATGCTGCACAGGGGATAACAAGTTATGCATGTCAAGGTATTGTGACAAGTGTTTGGATTTGATATGTTCCAGAAGTTTAGAGCATGTACAGGCGCCCAAATCTTTAACTGGCGTGCGCGAGCGGCGACTTTTCCGTGCGTCAGCGCCGTATGACGGGGCGAGGCTGGAAACAGCTTAGCAGACGATGGGCCCAGCTGAGCGCGCTTTGTCCGTATGCACTTAGCCTCAGACTCTTTGCAGCCGCGCCCCGTCATACGGCGCTGACGCACGGAAAAGTCGCCGCTCGCGCGCGCCAGTTAAAGATTTGGGCGCCTGTACTTGTGAGGGAAATTGGTCGGTAATTGCTAATGTCTGAAGTGTTCCCAGTTTTATGAACTGGTATTATTCTTGCTAGTTTCAATGCGGTAGGGAAAGACCTATTCAATACTGAGGAATTAAATATATTTGTAAGGAACTTAGACACCCATTCAGCATACCTCACTAAGAATTCGTTAGGAATATCGTCTGGTCCAGGGCTCTTTTTAGTCTTTGTATTGAGTAAAAGGTTAGAACACCTTCCTCAGTTATCTTAATATTCGAAATGGGAGGGCGGACAGAGAAATCACATACACTAGGCACTGCTTCATCATCCTTTGTATAAACCGACGAAAAGAAAAGATTAAATTGATCAGCCCTTTAAGCATCATTTATTTCGGGATTAGAACAGCACTGCTTATTGGGCGTATTGACATATCGCCAAAACTTAGCCGGTACTTCTGAGAGGAACTTCGTCAATGTTACACTGTAAAATTGGTCTTTCGCCTCCTTAATTAGCCGCTTCAATTCTTGCCTCATTTCCCTAATTGAAGTTTCGTCATCTGTATACTTTTTTTGAGAACATGCTTTCCGTTTTCTTTTAATTTTCCGTTTTGCCTGAATGATTTTTCGGTTCATCCAAGGATTTGTCTTTCTGCATTTTTTATTCTTCTTAGGAACAAATTTATCCATGCAATGAGTTACTACACTGTAGAAGAAATTCCACAAATCATCAATGCTCACATCCGATTGATACAAGTAGGTAAATGCATCAAAGGAGCTTTCGAGATAGTCCAAGACACTCACATCATCTGCGGATTGAAAATTCCAAACTCTTTTCTTGGGGTTACCCAGTGAGGGGGATGGAGACATACTGAAAGTAGCTATTGGAATCTTGTGGTCTGATATTCCGTCCTCTACGTGGCAATCCGTCAAAAGCCCTACCAGCCCATGCGACACTAAAATAAGATCCAAAATAGATGAGGTTGTACCACACACTCTGGTGGGTTCTCCTACAGTTTGCTCTAAATCATAAGAGAACGCCAAGTCCAAAAGCTGTTCGCAACTAGCCACGTCTACCTCCCCGGATGAGTATGAGCTCCAATTAATTCCCGGTAAATTAAAGTCGCCCAGAATCACTGCAATGACTACAATTCATTACAAATGACTAAAATGCTTAGTAGTGAATAGTAATGGCTAATACTGACTGAAATGACTTGTAATGACTAGTAATGATGAATATGTCATAAGAGGACGAAGAGTAGGCTTTCCCCGTTCACCCCTTACGAGAAATCTTAGGAGACCCTGTAATTTTTATTATGGTGCTCTACACTGTTCAGAAGCTGTTTCGAATTGCAAACACCAAATCAGGCGGATGCACGGCGTGACACAGATGTACAGCCATGTCATGGGCACGAAGGCGATGTGTGATGCTTGTCAGTGGAAGAATGCTGGTCACAGGTGGGTGCACAGAGAATTGGGAGGCATTTGTAATCACGCCCAATCGAAACATACTGGACGAATCTTGAAAGAGAGCGCGGTTCAGCCACTCTAGACGGACCGCGGCGTACAGTCGCGAGATATTTTTGAGCGTGAACGCGGGAGCGCGTGGCTTCCCGTACTGCCAGCGCAGTTTAGTGACAGCACGGAAAAGCAGCGCGCATGCGCCGTGCGAGAAGTCTACCTCATAGCGCATTGCGTCACGCGAGCACGTGCGTGTGATTCCTGCACGGGTTACGCAATAAAGGAGTCGTACGCTTGCAGAGCGGCAACAGTGTTGAACTTGCAGTTACGTTCCACGCGATGTTATGAGTAAGCTTCGAACTACTTTATCATTTGCCGACGCTCCCCAAAATCATTTGTTCTGTAGCTAGGTTGTTTCCATGTATGCGTGTTATAATTTTGGGCGTATTTTAACAATAACATTCTGTCTTCGAGAAAGGTATTTATACATGTATTCGTTCACATTACCACATTGTTCGGAGCAGCTGTTGAATCTCGGCATGGCTCGTGTTCCTAGAGAAGAGAGGTGGAACACTCCAACACTCGCTCAAGGGGTGTTCTCAGCACTCCAACAGTGCCCTATTGCAGACGCCACACCAGGGATTATCCAGAGTCAATAGGGTTATCCAAGCATTCAGCAAGGAAGGCGCCATTTCCGAAGCCCCACATAGGCGTCGAGCGACTGCAACGAGGGATGACGAGGGCGCGCTTACGGTGGCTGCAGTCGTGGATACGATCCGTTTCAGTCCGCTAGCGAATTGCGAGACCTGCCGGATGCGGGCGCTTCGGTCGTTACCATGCGGCGACGTCTCGGGAGTGCTGGACTGCGAAGTTCTGTGGCTACGCAGAAGCCCAGCCTCACGCGATTCGAGCAAGGCGTCACGACTGCAATTTGCCGAAGCGCAAGCCTCGTGGACTACCTATGACTGGGGCCGAGTTTTGTTCCCGGAGAAGTCGATCTTCTTCAACGCGCCTAAACCAACGCGTGCGAGTGTGGCGAGCATCAGGAACATGGTAAGAGCTATTTTCCGAATGGCCATTATTTTGTGGGAAGGACTCAATATGATTTCCTTTCAGTTGCGAGCCAGTCAAGGTGCAGGGAGTCGCCGGGAGCGTACGCAGCCGCGTGATCGTGTGGGGCGCGGTGTCGAGCCACGATCTCGGGCCTCTACACCTCGTCGAGGGCGCTCTTACTCCGCAGCGCTGCTGTTACTTCTCGAAGTGTTGAAATATTTTGTGAAAAGTGCGCAAAATAAACGGGTTGAACCTTCGTGTTACGTAGCCTGCTTTCTGCACTGTGCGACTAAAAACACGCAAGGAAAAAGAAATTGCGTAAGGATTTCCAGGTAATAAAGGTAACGCTAAGCATTAGGAACGCATCGTTTTAAATGGAAGCAGCCAAATTTTGCTTAGTCCTGATGCGATCATCACTGAGAGGGAAAAGAAAAACACCTGGCACGCAAGCCAGCCCTTCGATGACGTCATACATCCGAAGGGAAGCTACACTCGGCGTGCATGCGCACGGACATTGCGAGACGCCGCTTAAAGGAACACTCGCGAGGTCACGTGACCAATTTTGGTTATAGGCTGGAATTACGTGCTCTCTTGGGAGCGTTCTACCTGAGGAATTTTTCAAATTGGTTGATTAATAGCAGAGATAGAAATACGTCAGCGCCACGAACCCATGATTTCAGCTTTTTTTTTTGACGCAAGCGTAAGATTATATATTGTGATTATCGCGTCATGAACGCGCGCTCGAACACGGCAGGTCACGAGTCCGGCTCTCTGCGCGCGCGACAGCACGATAAGGGAACAAGCAGACGTAAGCACATCTCTTGCTACGGTGCGAAGTAAAATAGGGATGCAGACATTGGCTTTGTAGATTTTACTCTTTAACTTTCGTCTATTGAAGCAACTGATTAAATAAGTGCTGTTGCCTTGCATAATTCTGTCACGACCGTGCCACTATGAGCGACGTCACAGCACTGCGCTTTAGATAGGCGTGCTTGTGCGATATACGTAGACTCCTGTTGCTTCGGGTGAGGCGCCCGCGAGGAGAAGTGCAAATGGCGTTTGGTTTGAAATTTAAGCTCTCTCCGCGGCGCGCAGAGATGTAGAACTTGGCGCTTTTCACTCAACCACGCTTTTCAGCTCAATGTGGCCAGGCTTGGTGAGGGGCCCCTCTAGCTGCGCTTGCGGTAGGCAACACCACGTGATCCCGTGTTCGCGCTCAGAAAGACCGCACACGTGGCTCGGTCTACTGTTGGAGGGCAGCGCCCTGTACCGGAAGCGACGAAATGAAACGCGCATGCGCGGAGCGACGCAGCAGCAGCGCATGCCACGCGTCGTCTGCAGCCGGACCACGCCCCCCGCTTTCCTTGCACGTGGTCGCCCTACCCTGCCATCGTGTCAAGAGCCAAACGCTTAAGAGGAAGCTTTAGCTCGGGCCCAACTCCGACGCGGCCTATTCAGAAACATGTAAAACGCAAAAAAACGTTTTTCTGAGATAAACCCTATACCGATTTTAATGAAATTTGTTGCATTTGGGAGCGAAAGTTAAATTCCAGTGACTGTTGGCGGCGGAACTACGATTTGGGGCTTGAATTTTGTTAAAAAGATTTTCGAATATTCGACCGCTTGAAGAAAATAGGAGCCCGACGTTTTCAATTTCATAGCTCTGCATCAGGAACACACATCAGGGTTCTGTAAACGATATCAATTCGATCAATAAAAGCGGACAAATTCGGTATGTTATTTTACATATTACGTGAAGTTGTTACGTTGGTTACAATGGTTCTGCAAAAGCTGTATTTACATATTACTAAATTTCTTATATTCATTTCTAACATATCAATTTTGTCCATTTTAGATGAACTATTCGATGCAATTCACAGAATTGCTATATCGTTTTTCGTTGTTGAGTTAGAGTTGTAAACTTGATAGTTTCGTTTTTGAAAATTTCCGATTTTTACCAATTTTTAATAAAAAAATTTACGACCTAACTGAAAAATTTAAAACAGTCACTAGACTTTACGTTTTTCTTTTAAATGCAACAAACCTCGTCAAATTTGGTGCAGTGGTTGCCGAGAAAAACTAATTCTCCTTTTACGTCTATTTAGATAGCAGCACCCGAGCTAAAGCTTCCTCTTAACGAAGAAAGGCTTCATTTCGGGCACTGGTCCGCGTGAGACATGGAAAGCACACCAGTAGACTCACTCCTACTGCACTGGTGCAGAACGTGAATGAGCAGCAGCACAGTTGTCTTTTCCACACGGTATTTTTGGACGCGCGAGACAACGTCGCTTTGCTACGTTTCGAGCGAGCATACCGCCGGCGCAAACGTTCGCAGCACCGTCGGCTACCGCAGATTCTCAATTTTCGTATATATGCCAGTTTCGCTTTGTCAGTGCCTCTCTGGCATTTCGGAAGAGCGATACGTGGCGATACCTTCGAATGTCCCAGGCTATATACTATGTTCACGTTTCTGATTGAACGATTCCAGCTGTACGCGGCTTTTCGCGTCTTCCAAAGACATCCTTGCTCATCAGCGTGGAGTCCGCAGAAAATACCCGCCGCCTCACCCACAACTTAACGGGGAAGAGGCCGCCGATTGGCGTAAAATACAGACCGGGGTGTTCCCTCATTTAAAATTGCTAAACGCCATGTATCCCACTCTTTATAGGGCCAACTGTCCTTGGTGCGGTGGCATACCTACCCTAATACACATAACCTAGGAGTGCACTAAGCACCCTCACAGGCCAAATACCAGTAGGACAATGGAGCAGTGGGAGGCACAGCTCGCCCGCTCCGACCTGGCAGGACAAAAGTCCTTAATTAGCCAGGTCAGGCAGGCGGCAGAGGCCAGTGGGGCCCTGGACTGAGATGCTCCGACCACCCCTCCTTCAAATCTTTACAATGGCAGTAAAGTTTCTCTCTCTCTCGACCAACTCGACAGACCGCGCACGACTTAGCCAGACATAACTGAAACCTGCCGCGCGCGAAAGTGCAGAAAACAGACTGCAGTGTGACTCGTTTCGTTGAATAATACGCTAGGCTCCATCCACGAAACGATCTCGTGTTTCGGTCTGTCTTGCGACAACGTCCGAACGTGAAGCTTCCAACGAAAAAAAAAAAGCTTGATGTCGCTAAGAGGGTTCTGAAAGGTCGATCATTTCCATGCCCTTTGTGTCCATGGGTCTGGCAAGTCACGTTCATCGCAACCGCAGCTCAAGACGCCGTTGCGATGAATATGCTATTGCCGATCCCTCACTGGTATTACGGAAGAGCGATACATGGCGGTACCCTTGAATGCCTTAGGCTATATGTTCGTTTCTGATTGAACAATGCTAGCTGTCTGCGGCTTTTCGTATCTTAGAGCAACTCGACAGACTGAGCACGACGTAGGCCAGACATCACTGAAGCATGCTGTATGCTAGAGTGCCGAAAAGAAACTAGTGTGACTCGTTTCGCTCAGTCATTCGTCAGGCTCCATCCACGAAACGATCTCGTGTTTTGGTCTGTCGTGCGATAACGTCCGAACGCGGAGCTTCCGACGCATAAAAAAAAGCTTGATGTCGCTAAGAGGGTTTTGAAAGGTCGATCATTTCCATGCCCTTTGTGTTCATGGGTCTGGCAAATCACGTTCATCGCAACCGCGGCTCAAGACGCGAGGGCGAACGCCGCGCGCTGGCCAAGCGAAGGGGTGGTTCGGCAGCAGATGACGCGCGCCGTTATGCTCATGCGCCGGTTTCTCGCAGATTCCTGCGCATGACGCTGCGCTTAGCATGAGCCAGGCGCACGCGTGCTTTTTCCAGCAGTGAGGCAACCTGTACTCTTTACTTTTGAAGCCGCGTGCTTACGTGCGTGATTTTTCATGCGCTCTGCGGCTAAAAATTCTTTGTGCCCGCGAACGTTCCGGCAATGTTGGAAAAACTGAGGAATATGCACAAGGCGTGCTGCGCGGCTGTGTGGTGTGGCGTCTCGCGGAAGAACAGCAGGAATAAAATTTTCCCTTTCTCAGCGGACGAGGGGTGAGAGCGATTTTTCTGCAGTCGTTACACATAAACAAACGATATCCTTGTCACAACAGACTTAGGGCAGGACGAAAGATTTTCCGGGGTGGTTTTCAAATGAATATTTTTTTGTGGTTTTGTTTGGCGCAGCCCATTTTTCTGCGGCGTTGTAAGAAACTGAAGCCACTTGTTGGAAGTTGCACATGGGTCGACTGATGCTAGCTGACGAGCACACGGAAGTTTCGCTGCGGTTATGTTAGCGGTTGCTCTTCATTTGTTCCCCAAGCAGAAAACTTGCAATCTTAATTTGCCTAATGGTATTTCAATGCAAGTTAGTTGCAGAAACTCGCACCGCTGGAAAGCATTCCGGGGATCCGTTCTTTGGTGATGCTACCACCTTAGATTGTTCGTGAACGCGACACAGGCAAAAAAAAAAATAAAAAAAAAATACGCAGCAGTTGTCGCTTGCGGTTTGAATTACGAGTTATCTGCACGACGACCGAGGTGCGCTTAACTTTTCAACCTGTACTGAAGGAAAATTTTTTTCGTCGCTTCTTCGTACTCTCAACTTTGGTTTCGCTTTTTGGGTCTTCTTTAATCATGACCACGAGATATTCTTCCCATTTTTCAGATGGTCACCCATGAATCGATTCCGCTGAATGGGGACTCATGGCGGGCCTGAAATGGGAGGCCATGTACAATGGCTACAGCCTCTGCTCCGATCACTAAACAGAAAGACACTACGGAGACCCTGTCTGTTCTGGTCGACGATGCAGATTGTTCGAGTGGCTGAGCGGTCCCTGATGACCAGTACTTTTGCCCAGTATCCTGTGCCAGCTATTGAGACCAGCAATCCTGATCTGGTACATGAATATATAGCATCACTAAAACTTGGAGCGTTGCTCATTAAAATTTGGAGGCCTAATTCTACTTGAAATCTCGCAACCAAATACAATCATAACAGACGTACGTGGATTGCAAGTACCGTTTTCTGAAAACAGTTCTTTTTTTGTCACATGCACTAGAAATTTCATAGCAGGATATTTATGCGTTTCCATACATGTGAAGCGCTGTTATATGGCACGCAAATGTCGCCACTGGAATTCGCTTTAGAGTGGTACATGACAACCAAGAATAGATAGGATAGTGTTCTTATCCTGTGTGTATGTTCCTTTACACAATGTGCAACTTTGGAAAAAATTTGTGAACTAGCCCAATATGATACATTGATGTAGCTGTCGCATCATGTTCTCTACGCCGCTGCAGCCAGGCGGAAAGCGGATAATATACTCACCAGAAAACGTAGGCGTCATCAGTCAACTGAGGAATGACAAAGCAAGTTAACGCAAGTCAGCGAAGTTATATAGTTGCGTTAAGGTTACCACGGGTGAAGCACTACAGAAATTGATGTGCCGTGGGAGTCCAGAGTGCTACCAACTCCTGCAGAGCCCGGTGGCACTCCATTATCGCAATAGGAAGGGAAGGACACGGACAAATGCTTTCTGGAGCACGTTGGCGTGGTCGCGGAGTTGAGCGGTGTGACGACTATGCGGAAGTATAAGCTAAACAGTAGTCTACTATAAGAAATATCTTGCTCTAATAAATGCCGCATAGAGCTTCTGCAGCAGTTATGCTATGCGTGGCTTATGTTGCTCATAAATTACATCAATATGGATCTCGAAAAAAAAAAAACAGTGTGAGAGAAAGTCCACTGCAAAAAAAAAAGCTCCGGAAGCTTGAAAATTAGGAACAGTTTCTTACTTATATTTTATTCTTTTCGTAATTCGGATGGTTCTTAAGGTGGCCCCTGATTAGCCAACCTTTACAAAATATTTCGGTATATTTCAATATATCCATAAATGTCGTGCAACGTATTGTCTTTGTGCAGACAATCATTGCTCCCGAACTTGACATTCTCTTTTTTCAAAATTAATACACAGCTGCCATATATCTGGTACAGCGCTAGTTGTTGAGCAGCTCTAATGAACATGTCTCTTTTGCTGAATATCCCATCTACTGACAATTAGATTTTGGGAACTGTAAGCAGCCATGGAGGATATTCGATGTCTGAGTTCCAAAATTCATTTCTTGGCAATATGCGAAGATTTGCTTGAATTTCTATATGACTATAACTTCTATCTCGTTTCATTATGCCTAGAGCCAATGGGTTGTTTTTATGCTGGGTTTGAAGACGGAAATAATGCCGGCATGTTTCTGTGGTTCGCATAACTGGAAATGGTGATTGGCGAGCCTCAGCTATTACAAGAGAACTAGAAGTCGCTCGTGGAACTCCTAGACATAGGCGTAGTCATCTAGCTAAAAGTCTTTCAAGTCGTTCTTCTGACGTGTGGAAGTCCGTGTAAGATGGGCGCGGAATACGCAACTATTTCGTATTAATGCATTGTAAACAGTCAGCATGGACGATACTGATCCACCCCATGATGTGCCTGCAAGTCTGCGAAGTACAGTCACTATGGCATTGACCTCGTTTTCGAGTTTTTTTTATGTGGGGTGCCCAGGATAGCTGCCTATCAAGTATTATGCCTAGAAATCGATGCTGTGTGGCAATCATTAGAGGGTGTCCTTCCAGATTAAGAGTGACAGTGACAAGAACTTTATTAGAGTGTCCTGAGGAACTCGATTGGGGGGACCGAAGGCTCCCCGATCAAGTTGGTGGCTCCGCCCACGATGGGACAGGGAGGTGGTGACTCTCCGCGACGTCGCGGGCCCTCTGGACGGCCAGTAGTTGGTTTGTGAAATCCGAGCTCTTCAGCAAGGCGTCCCACTTGGACTTGTTATGAAAGTCGGAGCCCACGTTGTACGGGCACAGCCAGAGCATGTGGTCGAAGGAGCAGCACGCGTGACCGCATTTGGAGCACGATTGCGGGAAGTTCGGGTCTATGCAACTAAGCGCTCTCGGGGTGAGGTAGGATCTCGTCTGTAAAAGCCTGAAAGTAACAGCCTGAGCCCTGTTCAGTTTCGGGCTGGGGGGAGGGAATTTTCTCCTGCTGTGTCTGTAATATGATGTAATTTCATGAAAGGTCGTAAGATTATCTTTGAAGGGGCAATCCTGCGGGAGAGCCGGACCGTTGGCTCGGGTGCGGTTCGTGAATTCACGCGCCAGGCAGTTGGCCCGCTCGTTAGGGTTGCAACCCGCTTGGTTAGTTACATCGTTCATGTGCGCCGGGAACCACGCTAATGTATGACCTCCAATGTCTTCTCGCGTAGTAATACGAAATGATCTGTTGACGATGTCGGCTGCGTGTTTACAAACTAGAGCGGACGAGAAAGCCCTGACCGCCGTGCGCGAGTCGGAGAAAATGGTCGCCGGGCCTTTGGCGGCTTGAAGAGCCAAGGCTATCGCGGTTTCCTCCTCCTCGTTCTCGTGTTTAGCGTAAATTGATGCGGCGCTGTTGAGTGTTCCGCGCGCGTCAACGACCGTGATTGCAAACCTGTCTTCGCTGCCATATTTGGCAGCGTCGACGAAGAATGCATCTGCCCCGTAAGGATCCATTCGTCGAAGGATGGTTCTAGCCCGCGCTCTTCTGCGACCTTCGTTATATATTGGGTGGATGTTCCTCGGCACGGGCTCAACCTTTATACCTTCACGGGCTAATTTAGACAGGGGGTGTCTGTCGAGCGGTGCCTGTAGAGCGAGTTGACCAGCTTCATCGAGAATTTTGATTCCCGGCTTAGTTGACGAAAGCCTGGAGATCTGTGCAATAAACTGCGCTTTAATTAATTCGTCTGTGGTATTGTGAATTCCGAGTTGAAGTAGTTTTACTGTGCTAGCGGATTGTGGAATACCGAGTATTCTTTTGATGCCGGACCTGATGAGCGTGTCGAGTTTGTTCTTTTCAATTTTGCTCCATTTCAGGTACGGTGCCATGTAAGTAATGTGACGGATGAAGAAAGCTTGGAAGACCCTGAGTAGGTTGTCCTCCTTGAGTCCCCCCCTTTTGCTTGTGATTCTAGTTATGAGCCTTAATATGTTTTTCGTCTGCGCACCCAGCTTGTTTAGAGCTTCTGCATTACAGCCTTTGGCGTTGATTAGAAGTCCTAAAATTTTGATGGAGTTCACCCTCGGAATGGGGTGCCCTTCTCGTGTTGTAATTTTGACTGGCAGCGTTTCCAGAGGCTCGAGGTTCCTAACGCCCTGCCTCGACTGTCTGTAGAGGAGGAGTTCGGATTTGGTCGGTGACAGCTTGAGACCCGTGCTTGTAAGAAATTCGTCCGTTACATCTATGGCCGCCTGGATAGATTGCTCTAGATCGGCGAGAGATCCCCCCGGAGACCAGACTGTAATATCGTCTGCACAGATTGCTTGGCCTATTTTTGGGATTGCGGTCAGCCTTTCGGAGAGTTTATGCATGGCGATATGAAATAGCAGCGGGGATAGGACCAAGCCCTGAGGGGTTCCGCAGTTGCCCAGTTCGTAAGGACCGCCCGAGATCGTGCCCAGTCGAAGGAACGCTTTCCTTTCCGATAGGAACGAGAGAGTGAAATTAAAGAATTTCCGCCCTAGGTTGAGATTAGAAATTTCGGTCAAGATGTGTTCGTGAGCCACCCTATCAAAAGCCTTAGCGAGGTCGAGTGCAATGATACCTCGTACGTCCCGCGTCTCGTTATCGAATATAGATCTTTTCAGGAGGAGCATTGCGTCCTGTGTGGAGAGTCCCTTTCTAAAACCTATTAGATTATGCCTAAATAGTTCGTGGTTTTCTACGTGCTCGACGATTCGATTGTGCACTGCATGTTCTGCCACTTTGAAAATGCACGATGTTAGGGAGATGGGACGCAGGTTATTTATGTGCGGAGGTTTTCCCGGTTTGGGGATGAGCACCACCTTGGCGGTGCGCCATTCCGATGGGACCTGCCCCGAGCTCCACACCTCGTTTATCTCTGCCGTTAGGATTTCGATGGCCTTGTCGTCTAGGTTCCAGAGGAGCTTGTTGGTGACCCCGTCTGGCCCCGGGGCCGATCTTCCACTTAGGTTGAAGAGTACGTCTCTGATTTCTGAAATCTTAAAAGGTTCGTCTAATTCTGGTCTGTCTAGCCCCGTGCAAATCGCTCTCGCGCTTATGCCTTGCGAAGCTCCTTCCTTGACGGGTAGGTAAGTTCGCGCCAGGTCGTTGACAATTACATCGTTTGTGAGGCCCGAGGTGACCTGTTTATGTATGAGCCTATCGACGGCGAGATTTAGCGCATTCCGGGACTGTTTGTCGTTTAGGGGGCTTTTAAGCAGATTCCACTTACTACCTCTTCTCATGCGACCGTGCGTTTCGTTGCACGTTTCGTCCCACTGTTGCAGGGCCAGTTGCTTGGAATAGCACTCTGTTTCCTTGTTTAGTGCCGTTAGTTTTGCTCGCAGTAGGCGATTTAATTTCTGTATTTTCCACCTCTCTCTAAGAGCGTATTTAGCCCCCAGGAGATGCGCTAACTGCGAGTCTATTTTGGGGACTTCAAGTTCCGTGCTAATTTGTTTGGTCGCGTTTTTGACGGCCTGTTTAAGATTGGTGATTAGTTATTTGTAGGATTCGCTTGAGGGGGCCGTTTCGGCTCGAATTTTCCGGAAAAGATCCCAATCGACGTATTCGTGTTTGACCGGAGGTTTGGGTTTGACCCGCACCGCGATATCGAGAACGTAGTGGTCACTACCCAAGTCCTCTTGGAGATTATCCCACGTGCCCTCGATATTTCGGAAGAATGTCAGGTCTGGCGTTGTGTCCCGACTGACCGAATTACTCCTTCTAGTGGGAAACCTAGGATCTGTAACAAGCATGAGGTTAAAATAGGCTGCACATCCGGCTAAGTTAGAGCCCTTCTTGCTGTTAAACCCGTATCCCCATTGCGTGTTCGGAGCGTTGAAGTACCCCGCTATTAAGAGGGGTGCGTCTCTGGCTGCCCTGATTGCGGAATGGAATAGTGCATTAAAGTCCCTGTTCTTATCTGCAGGCGAACTGTAGACGTTAAGAATAAAGACATTCGCATTGCTCGATCTACTGGGCACGAGCTCGATCAGTTGTGCTTCTAGTCCGCTACGATATTTTGGAACGGTGTGCTCCACAAAAGAAACATTCTTTTTAACTAAGGCGGCGATGCCTCTCCCCGTTTCGCTTTTGTACGCTACTGCACGATACCTCGACAGAGTAATCTCCTTCTCCGCGAGCGTCTCCTGCAGTAAAATGACTTGTGGCTTGTCTGTCACCGATCTGACGAGCTGACCTAACGGAGCCTTGCGCCTCTGGAAGCTAGCGCAGTTCCACTGCCAAATTTTAACGGTATTGTTATTTGTGATAGCCATCTTGTTTACTATGAAATTTTAGAAACCTTTGGCGCCCCCGTTGGGATTTGATCCGGTCGGGAGCGGTTCAGTATGTGTTTTGTCTGCTTTTGGGCTGAGCCCTAGGTCTTTCTAATAGCGTTACTCTCGACTCTATGGCTGAGAGCATTTCCATAATCCTACTCAGGGTCTTTTCCAGTTTACCCTCGCTTTTGACGGGGGAAGCCGAGGCGGCGGACGGGGTCTCGTTGACCTCGGTTATGTCGCCCTCTTCTTCCTCCTCTGTGTCGCTAAAAGGTTCCGGGTTGGGCGCCTTGCGTTTCGACTTCCCGGCTAACGGGCCTGGGTTACTGTTGCTAAACTCATGCCGGTTTATAAGTTTTCCTTTCATGCAGTTAAAGGATTCCTTAAGCTCTGCGAGCTCGCGTCTGAGTTCCCTATTTTCTGCTTCGAGCGCTTGGATACGGGGATCGATCCTATGCTCTGGCTGTGCCTCACCTGTCGTTTCTTTGCTTGATGCGTTCTTCTTCCCAGGCGGCTGCGTCGCTCCCTTGACCTTGTCGGCCCACGTGGCCCGCTTGACGGACTGGGAGCGAGACCGGGATCTCGATCTGGAGGAGCCTTGCCTCGGTTTGGGTTCTCTCCTTCTCGAGCGTGAGCGCCCTCCGGATAGAGATCGGGTACCTAGGATGGAACCGCTCCGCGCAGCTGGTGCAGCCGACGAGATGTCGCCAATTACGTCGGTGACGTCAGATTTGTTGATTATATTTATGCCGTCTTGCAATGCCATTTGAAGTAGTTGAGCATTAGACCCAGATGTCCAAATACACATATCATCTGCATGCAGTGAAAACTTTAACTGTGATGGCAGCCTTCTTGTTAAATCAGCCATGACGCAGTTAAAAAGGAAGGGGCTGAGTACGCTTCCCTGTGGTACTCCCTGTTTGACATGTTCAGCCCTCTTTCCTTCACCCGTCTGAAGAAATATTTCGCGACCTGATAGAAATTCAGAAATCCATCGCAAGGACCTGCCAGACAGACCAAGTTCCAACATGCTTAGCAAAACATGAACGTGACTAACAGTGCCAAATGCCCTCTTGATGTCTAGGAATACTGCTATAGTCATGTTGCAACGTGCACGCTCATGCTCCACGCAGGTTACTCTAATATTGCATCCATTGTGCATCTATGTTTTCTAAAACCTACTAAGTAGTTGGACAGCACATTCGTTTCATTACACCACCATTGAAGTCGTGCGTCAATCATTTTCTCCATTACATTGCATAAACAACTTGTCAAACTAACAGGGCGGAAGGATTCAAGGCACAAGAGCGTCTTACCAGGTTTTAAAATTGGTATGATTCGAGCGACTTTCCAAGAGTCGGGTACAGTTTCCTCTATCCATAAGTTATTATAGATGTCTAAGAGAGCATTTGTACCTGTCGGTCCGAGGTTTCTTAGCATATTGTACGTAATGCCGTCCGGCCCAGCAGTGGACTTTTGGCGACATGATGCAATTGCACATTGAAGCTCGCTTAATGTGAAAGTATGATCTAATTGAGGATGTTGGGCCCAGTAGCAAGCAGTAATCTTTCGTTTAGCCAACACTACTGAAATATCAAATTCTGCACATTGCGATGAAAAAGCAGGTCTCGAAATAAGCTCACGAAATTCATCTGCAACTATTATTTCACACGTGTCCCGAGCTACAGCGAGAGCACGAAATGGGAAGCTCTGTGTTACAGGTCCGCCTAAAGAACGAATTACTAGAAGAATTCGTGGGACAGCCGTGTGAGGAGACAGCGTGCCGCAGAAATCACGCCAGCGCCGTTTGCCTAAATTTTCCATTCGTATGCGCATTACATTGTGTATTTTCTGAGCGTTTCTGTATGCTTCTAAACTTCCGCTCCGTCGCTAAGCTCTTTCGGATCGGCGTCGGATGGCTCTTAGGTGTTCATATTTTCCGTCAACTGCAGCATAATATTTTGGAATTGGGACCTTCTTTGTGCATATGTTCATATTGTCCTGCAAAAATTCTGTAAATTTTTCCACTGTTGCATGTTGATCAATTTGATCCGTTAGGCGGTACCGAAAAGCTTGCCAGTTGGTTAGTCTGCTGTAACGTCTGATATCACAGTGCATGCTAGCGTGGTTAACAAGGATGGGAAAATGATCATTTCCGCGCGTTTCCATATCTGTTGTCCATCCCACACCATTCACTAGATCATGTGAACACAGGGTAACATCTATGCAGCTTGAGTAATTATATCCACTAAAGGAATGTTCGCGACCAATCGTTTAAAACAGTCAAGTTGCACTTATCTATGGCGCACTCAATAACGTTACCCCGTGCATCACAATGATCACTGCCCCAGATGGTGTTGTGTGCATTGAAGTCGCCACTTATAGATGCATTAGAATGAGCTATTTTGAAGATATCCACTAGCGCTTCTACTGAAATCCCGTTTGAAGGTTGTAGATATAGATTAATCACTATTATACAGAGCTTGCCAAAGGATACTTTACATGCGATGAATTCCGGGAAGTCTGAATCACTGGACTGAATTTGATAAGATAGTAGGACCTTTCTGACGCACAGGAGCACTCTGCTAACAGCGCCTTGACGAGAAGTCTTGTATATCACATAATTTGAGAGGCCAAAATCGTCATTGATTCCCGCCTCTTGAATGAAAAGAATTGGGAAGTTGTATTGCACAAGCAGTTTACGAAAGTCAGCACATTTCCTTCGAAGACTGTTGGCATTCCACTGAAATATGGATACATTTTTGTAGCGGTTATTCATGCACTGCCTGCCGCAGTTTCGGCCCGGATTGTTGACACAATAGTACTTCTAGAGGCAACAGGGCTTTCACTTCTGGTAGGTTGTTTGCTTCCGGCAGAGCAGATAGGATTGCCTTAAGAGCTGCGAAAAGCATTGGCAAAATCAGTTGTGTCACCGATGCTGTGGTATGTTCGCTATTAGCTGGTGTTACTTCTGCAGTAGATGAGTAAGGTCGCTGAGGGAAATGTGTGCGAGTACTGGAGCTTTCTTGTGTATTACTTTCTGCCTGTTGTCGTCTAAGTTTCCGTAGAACTGATGCATAAGACTGGGCACTTGACTGTGATCCTCTTGATTGGTCTCTTGATTGCACTGTTGGTTGTTCTCTAGAGGAGGAATAGCTTGTTGGTGCTCTTCGCTGTGGTGGTTCCGGTGCCCGCTGAGGTGGGTGATCTGGCACTGGATGAACAATCTCAAGGTTTGGGGCGGGTTCATTGCGTCGCGGTTGTCATCCATGGATTAGTTCATGTCGACGCATTTGTGCCTCGGCTTTTTTCTGAGCGCAGCCTGGGAAGGAAGCGACATGGTTCCCCGCACAGTTTGCACATTTAGGTTGAAGAAGTGACTTGCACTCCTAGTGGTCATGATCGTCTGAGCAGATTTTGCATCGACGTGTGCTGCGGCAGGTTTTCGCCATGTGCCCAAATCTCTGGCAGTTACAGCTGCGAAGTGCTGGTCCTAGGTGTTCCTCGACAGGGTGACTGGTGAAACCCAAGTAAATTCTTCCTGGAAAAGGGCGATCATCTCTGAAAGTCAGAATTAACGTGTGAAGTGGATGTGACTGTACTGCTCCATCTTCTTGGCGGGAATACCTTATCTGTTTGCGTGCCGATATAACTCCTCCGTCTTTCAAGAAGTCTAGGAGTTGTTCGTCTGTATACTGCAGAGGCACATGTTTTACTTTCCCAACGTTTCGCGTGTATGACTCTGGGATGAAGGGCTTGATTTCCAGGCCGCCTACACTTGAGAGCATCAAAAGGCGTTTCGCCGACGCTAAGGAACCAACGCTGACACTGAAACTTTCATCTCTGTTCGTCCTGAAAGACTGTACTTTTTCTTTGGCAGCGGAAACTATTTCGGCAGACACTCGGTTTGGATTTACTTGCCAAAAAGTAGTACCTTCACTTGTTGGGCGAAGGACAACCGGAATGCCTTCGGCTCGCTTTTTCTTGTACGTGACCAAAGTAAATAGTGCATCTTCACCAATCTCTACTTCATCACTTAGCTCATAATTCGATGTTGTGTCATCGTACTTGCTGTCCTCTAGGCGAGGCTTCTTGCTCTCGGCTTCACCGTCAGCCATTATTCCTGAATTCACTGAAGTTGATTCCGAGTTGTGGAGAACCAAACGTGCCGGCTTTATGAAGCTTTGTGACGCTTGCAAGGCCCCAGGCTTTTCATTACGGCCCGTAGCATCATTCATATGGCTTGTTACGTTTGGACGAGCATAAGGCTCGTGACGATGTTCTCGGCTTCCGACCACCGTAGCGGCAGGGTAATAGCCAGGTCCTCAAAAAAGAAATGTCGTACCTGTAAGGCGCCTGGCTCGTTGAATCTTCGCCCGACATCTTGTTAATCAATCGTCGTCAATGGTAACCGTAAATGTCCAAACACCAGAAAGCTCAGAGCACCGCACAAAAACAGTGACCAAACAGATACACTTCTTCATCTCACCGCGCCTTGCCGGCCGCGATGTTGGCACAACAGCGTGCTTAGTCTTGCTCATCCAGTATTCGGTAAGGGCGACATGGCTTCCAGGTGCGGCACTTCTCCCCGAAGGAGCCAATCGCGCACAACCAACCTGGGCGAGAGTGCACAAATCAAAGGGTGAAAGCTCCGGCACCCTTCAAAACATTGTCTAGCGGCATGCAACCGGGGGCATCACAGCAAAGTGAAAAAGGCGGATTAGTTAAGAAAGCATGCTACGAACCAGTTTTGTGAGCTCGACATTTTCGAAATAATCCTCAGCTTTGAAATAATTATTCATCACCATGATTATCATCATCACCATCAGCCTGTTTTATGTCTGCGATCTTCAATTACCTCAGTCCCGCGCCAACCCGTGATAACTTACGCCTGCGAAGTTCCTAATTTCACCACCCCATCTAGTCTTCTGCCGTCCTCGACTGCGTTTCCCTTGGCACCCGTTCTGTAATCCAAAAGGTGAACCGGTTATCTAACCTCTGCGTAACATGACCTGCCCAGCTTCATTTTTTTCTTTTAATGTCACATAGAATATCGGTTCTCCCTGTTTGCTCTCTGATGCACACCACTCTCGTCCTGTCTCTTGATGTTATGCCTACCATTCCTCGTTCCATTGCTCTTTGTGCGGTCCTTGTTTTCGAACTTCTTTGTCAGTCTCCAAGTTTCTGCCCCATATGTTAGCACCGATAGTATGCACTGACTGTACACCTTTCTTTTTAATGATAATGCTTAGCTTCCAGTCAGGATCTGACAAGTTCCGCCGAATGCGCTCCAACCCATTTTTATTCTGTAAATTTCCGTCTCATGATCAGGGTCCCCTGTGAGTAATTGATTACGTTTAAGCAAGAACACTTAAACGTACTCCTTCACATACTCTAGAGGCTTACTGGCGATTCTAAATCCCTGTTCCCTTGCCCGACTATTAATCATTATCTTTGTATTTTATATATTAGTACCAAACCCCACTATTACACTCTCTCTGTTAAGGTCCTCAATCATTTGTCGCAACCCGTCCCCAGAGTTGCTGAACCGGACAATAACATCTGCAAATCGAAGGTTGCTAAGATATTCGCTGGTGATCCTCCCTCTTAAGGATTCTCCCAATACATCTTCCAAGCACGCAGTGAATTGCATTGGAGAAATTGTCTCCTTGTCCAGTCCCTTTCTACTTGTGCAAAATTAAGGCAGCTGTGAAATGTCCGCACCTATTTTCCAAGATATTTACGTAAGCGTCTTGTACAGGGCGGTCCTTTTGAAAGGCAACACGCGAGCACGTGGCCCGTGCTCTGCGCCGGCTGCTTAGAGCGCCAGCAAGTGGCAGCAAGGAGAAGCACGTCCGCTTGTGGCGTCAGCTGTTCGCGGTCCGAATAACCATGCATGGCCGACAGGCAAGCGCCTGCTAGAAATAGCTGGAACGCGTTGAAGCGCACTCAAGCGCAATGGAAACGTGGAAGCGACAAACTTAGGCCCGGTTGTTATTATAACTTCCCGGCGTACCTATATTGAAGCGTAAGCATTCTAGGGCTACTTTCATCAGAATCTGTCCGTCTGTACGTTTGTCTGTCTGCAGCGCGTGACACGATGCACTGCGTGTATAGGTATACGTGAGGTCCTATGGTGGTGTATATGAGAATGCCTTATGACTACGTATGGCTACTGAGATTTGTGGTTATGGCTATATAGAGTCAGCACATAGAGCTATAAGGGTAATTAAGGTTAATAAAGACTACTAAGAATATTTACGATAAACTTAGTTAAGCGTAACGACGAATAGTTGAGGGTAATTAGAAATCGCGAGGCTAAGTAATATCTATGTTAACTTACTAGACTAATCAAGAGTTGCTAAGGTTAAACCAACGGAGCGTAATCAAGAATAACTGAGGGTAAGTTGAGATTAGTTAGACCTATTTAAGTAATCTTAATTAATATTTACAGATGCAGACGTCTCCAGCATGACTTTAACATAGGCTAATTAATTAATTGAGCAAATGTCATCATCATTAAAATAACAGCATTAATAATCGCTTAAAGAAGTAATTACGTTTAGTTACCTAAGCTAAAGGTTCACCTGAGTGCACTTCTCTCCCCAACCGCTCCGAATCAGATTAGGTTTGTTCACGATATGAGTTGAGTGAGAAGCCAGAGCTCCGTACTGCAAAAAAAAAAAGTACGCAGAAACTCTACTGGAGATGTCAAAGTGTCCATAAGCCTACCCCCAAATTTCAAGTTGGCCCACCCTCAAATATCAAGTCGCCCCACCCCCAAATTTAAGTTGGACCACCCTTACTATAGGCTTCCCCACGCATTTTCTATGAACCCTATGCATATCTATGGTTACTGTCGTTAATCTTTTTTTTTTTCAATTGTTCGTTATCGCTTTTAAAGCTACCAATCTACATTTACGCTATTATAATGATTAAGTGTCGCAACTTCGGGCACTACACATTTTTGTACAGAAAAAAAGGCATTGCACTTTTCACATGGCGGACAGATCTTGTTGCGGTACTCGCCAAAGAATGCTTACTTATTAAAATGTGCTGGGAGTGCTTATTAACCAGCGGGCATATGTTGGTCCTTCCGCGTTTCCAGTGTGCAAGCGTGCCGAGAGCGGTTTGCTAGCAGCAGACCCTACGTTGAAGTCCCTACGCCTGTTGCGCATCCATCTGGCTGGTAGGCAAGCAGCCGCTTGCCTATCAGTCGTCTGCTTATTCTGACTGCTAATAGATGGCACTACAAGCGGACGTGCTTCCCCTTGCTGCCTGTTGCTGGCGCTCTAAGCAGCCTCCGCAGAGCGCAGGCCAGGCGCTCGCGTGTTCCCCTTCATAAATGACCACCCTGTACAACTTGATCACGTTTCGCCTCTATGACTGCTGGTATCTCTACTGAATCACATGCCTTTTCCTAATCTATGATATGAATGAGTCACAGAGAGAGGCTGATTGAACTTTGCGGATTTTTCGATTACCTGATTGATAACATGGATGTGATCCATAGTAGAGAATCCCTTCGTAAAACCTGCCTGTTCCCTGGGACTAAAGTCCAATGTTGCCCTTGTTTTATTGGATATTTTCTTGGTGAATTTTTTATATAATACTGGAAGTAACCTAGCGGGTCTGTAATTTTACAATTATCTAACGTCTCGTTTTTGTGGATTAGTATAATGCTGGTATCCTTCCAGTTGTCTGGGACCCTTGAAGTCGATAGACAGTTCGTATAACGGGCCGCCAGTTTTTCAAGCATCATGTCTCCTCCATCTTTGGTTAAATCTATTGTTGATTCATCCCCTCCTGCCCCTTTTCCCGGTTTCATGTCTTGCCAGGCCCTTCCTACTTCATCGCTAGTTATAGAAGGAGCCTCTGTACCCTGTTCATTTCTACCTCGAACGCAGGTATCGTGGCGCCTTTGGGCCAGTACAGGCCAGTATAGAATTTTTCCGCTGCTTTTATTCGAGATTGCTTATGATATTACCCTACTTTCAGTGCGTAGATCTTGGTTTGACCTATGCCAATATTTCTTCTCCCTTATTTCATGCTGCATCAATTTTTCACTGCTTCCTCAGTCTTCCTCACGTTATAATTTCGATTATCCCTTATTTTCTCCTTGTTGATCAGTTTTGACAGTTACCGGAATTCCATCTGATCTCTTGACTTCGACACTTTCATTCTTTTTCCTTTCTTTATCAGGTACTTCATTACTTGGGAGAGCTTACCTGCTGGTTGCCTTGATGGCTTACCTCCCACTTCAATTGCTGCCTCTGAAGACAGCCTAGTTGCAGTTTCATTCATTACATCTATGTTATCTTCATCTCTCGATTCTAAGGCTGCATATTTGTTTGCAAGTACCAGGTTAAACTGGTCTGCTTTTACCTTTACTGCGTCAAGGTTGGCCTGTTTCTTCTTGAACAATATTTCTCTCTCAAATTGAAGTGAATTCTAGACCTCACTAACCTATGATCACAGCCCTTTACCCTATTTAACATTTCTACATCCTGCACTATGCTGGGACCGGCAGAAAGTATGAAATCAATTTCATTGCTTGTTTCACCATTAGCTCTTTTCCAGCTACACTTTTTGCTCCTGCGCTTTCTGAAGGTGTTTATTATTCGCGGCTTTTTCCTTTCCGCGAATTCTACCAACATATCTCCTCGAGTGTTTCTGAAACAGACTCCGTAGTTGCCAATTGCTTGTTCGCCAGCCTTTTTCCCCACATTTGCATTGAAGTAGACCATTACTACAGTATACTGAGTTTCCACTTTTCTCATCACGAATTCAACATCTTCATAAAACTGATCTATTTCAACATCATCATGGCCGGAGTTTGGAGCATAAGCTTGTACTACATTTAACCTATACCTCCTAGTAAGTTTGATTACGACTGCTGCTACCCTCATTACTGCTGTAGAATTCGTCAATGTTACCTGCTGTGCCCTTATGGATTAAGAATCCTACTCCGCTCTGCTTATCTCAACGATCATATAGTAGAAGACATGAACATTTTTCAGCCTCAGCAGTTCTTGTGAGCGGATTAAGGCCAATCATATCCGAAACAATGCCGGATAGTTCCTCAGAGTCCTGCTAAGCTAGCTTCACTCGGGAGAGCTGGGGTGATATATCTTGCCAGTGTCAGTTTCCATTGGCGGAATAATTTGCTGGTACTGAACTTCACAAAGCACAAATCGGGGCAGCATAATTAGATAATAAATATGCAGCACAAATAAATCAATCAATAAATTGAGCTATAGTTTAGATGCTGTAGTCAGCGCTCCGTAAGCGGCGCTAGCAACCAGGGTACGTAAATTTCGTCTTGCCGCTTTCCGTATCACCGGCTCTGTCCAACAATGTGCACATTCCTGAAAACTGAGTAAACACGCGACAAACACTTGTTTCTGCCTGAAGGGGTTACCAGCCCTCTCTCTTTCTCTCTTTTTTATATTTCTAGAGCAGGGTCCTCACCGGAAGTGGCGACTATGGCGAGGATGTCCTCGCCACGGACTTGGAACGGCATTCGCTCGATCAGGAGCAACTTGGTGCGGGACCGCCGAACAGTCGCAGACCCAGGCTGGAGAGGTTCAGCTCGAACGTCAGGTCTCGAACCTGCGTCAGAGCGGCCACATTTATCGTCACGACAACGAGGCAATCGACACCATTGCTGGAAATTGCGACAGACGCGTCGTTACTTACACACACAAAAATAAAAAGACTCAAAACAGCGCTGGCCGCAAGGCCAGAAGAGGACGACGATGGCGGCGTGTAGCGCCGATGACGTGCAAGACGACTCATGCTTCACGTACCACGAGTCCAACTAATAAGTATTCGCTAGGTAGTAGATCTTGGGTAGCCTAAGGAGAGTTCGGTGCGCGTCATCGAAATATAGCACCGATAACTTACCGAGTTATCTTAGCGAGTTATCTTACCGAGTTATCGAGTTCGTAAAGGCAGAGGAAAGACAAGGAGTGTAATGTTGTGAGTAATTGATAGTTCAAAGAACTGAAAACCCTGTACGCTTGGGAAATTTGGCTGATGGGGGGGGGGGGGGAGGTGACAGCAGCGTATGCCATTCGCATACTGTTTTTTTTCCACATAGCCACGAAGGGGGTTCACGACCCTTTTAACCTTGTAATGAGCAGAGACGACCTTGATACTGCGCCGGTTCAGAATTCGAAATTCAAATTTGCTCACGTCAAGCACAAGTAGCGATGTTAATTGGCTGGATTCTATCAGGCTTCACTTGTGCATAGCCTGGAAATCCAATCATATGTCCTCCATGGCGAGAAATCGGGAAAATTTTATTTTTCCTTCATGTGTAGACCTATGTGTGGGCACTACACTGTTAAATACTCCCCTATATATAATTTTGGTGTTTTTGGGTGCTTTGAACAGCAAACTCTGCAAAGTAAGTATTTAGAAACTTCAGCATTAAGCGGCCTCGTAAACGGACCACGAAGCCTGAAGTGGCACGTGACTTACACTGCTATTCGCAGCGCATCTTGTAGACATACCACAGGTTGAGTACTTTGAAAAAATCTCGTGATGGCTTGTGACGCGCCTCTCAAGTGGTGCCTACGTATTGTTCGTGTAGACGGAATAGGTACGCGTGCCAGTGGCATTTCGCTTAAGCTAAGCAATCGGCGTATGAGAATTAAGAGCCCCTTCTGTGTCTCATGGGCTTTCGTGTAGTTTTATCGCTTGCTTTTCTCTCGCTACGCACTCATTTTCTCTTAGAACAAAGCACTCTGCGCTTGTGCTTATCCGAAGGCTTCCTTAAAGCTCTTCCAAATAATGTTCCTGTAGAATTCAAATTTCGTACTCGTGTATCTAGCGCCTTTCGGCTCTTACAAATGTTCTTCAGAGTTTACGAGTAACCGCTAAGCCGCGCTGAAGCTGTTTTCCCCGCCAGCGTTCATTTGAGTTGTGCAATTCCGATTCCCAGCGGCTGTTCTATTCGAGGTGGTTTTTTCTTTTGTGCGGTGCAAAATTTCTTCCACAACGCATTCTGTGACATGTGCGCAAACGTACACTAGAAAGCTCAGAATTAGCCCAATGACAGAACCTCATCTTCATTCTTGTGGGTGGTCGTTGACGCTCCCAGAGAAATGCTTTGCATCGTGTAAGAATGCTTACGAGCTTGGAAATAAACTTGTCGTGAATTAACACCTTCGGTGTCTAGTCTCGCTTTGTTTTCCTCATGGTGTGAACATCACGTGCCAGTGATTCGTTCACCAGCTACAAAATAGCACATTCGTACTTACATTGGCGTGTCGATTACTTACCATCGACGAGCGGCAGAATGTCACCAATCATTCGGCGAAGGCAACGAGATAAACAACTTTTATGAGCAGGCCTAGGTCACCTTTGACAGATGAATTGAACAGCGTCTTATCGCAGCACGTCGCAGCGCTACCAAACCGGGTCTAGGATTGAAGTATAATGGAAGCCTGTATAACCGTTCGGCGTTAGTCCTGTTAGAGTCCCTGTATAACTGTTAGAGTCCCGGCACAGCTACGCTACGCACTGCAATGTGGACGCAGAGTCTAGCGTCGCCGCGCAGCCATGGTGACTGGCGGCGTCCTGTGCGCATGAGCGTGGACGACGGAGCACGACTTATGTCGTCGCAGAACGAACTATGAGAGCATAGGCCGCGATAACGGCCTAGCTGGCCAAGCTACTGGTCGAGAAAAAAACGGTGTTAGGTGTGCCGTTCCGGTAGCCGAGTGGCTTGAATGTTCAACTCGTATCCTTCAAGACGGTGGTTCGATTCCCGCTGCCTGCATCCCTGTGGAAAACGAATATCACAGTGATGCGGGTGTCGGGGCCCGAACTGTCGTGAGAACGGCAGTTCGAATCCTTGTACCTGCATCGTTGAAAAAAAAAAAACGTCAGCGATGCGGATGCAGGGGCTCGAAGTGTCGTCCGTGAAGGGTCGAGGTGGACGCGACGCTGGGTCTCGGACCACAGAAGGCCACCTGCATCACAGTACCGGCGTGCGCATGGCCAATGCGCGGATTGTAGGCGGTGCGGACGTCGGCACTATGACGCAGGTGACCCCCTGGGAGTCACGGTGCCGTACTGCTGGGTGCCGGAACTCTCAGTGCCGGAACTGGGAGTTCCGGCACCCAGCTGTACTCTCGGCCGCCGGAATGTGGCGGATAAGAGGGAGTTTTGTGTCATGGTGCACATCATTTCCTCTCGCTATCCCCCGGGTATCCTAAGAGGGTGGATACCTGTTGCTTTTGTGGGAAGTGCGAAGCGCACCCCACGGAGTAGAACAGAAGAAAAACACCCCTAGAGGAAACCCACCTGTAAGAGACCCCCCCCCCAAGAGAAAGCCGACCCAGCCCACCTTTAAGAGACGAGCCCCCCAATTTTTTGCCGCGCGATCTCTATAGAGGTTGGCTCCTCTCGCGGCAAAAGAGCGAAGGGGGTGGGGCTGGTCTCGAACAGGTGGGCCGGGTCGGCGCTTTCTCTAGGGGTGGGGGGGGGGTCTCTTAAAGGTGGGCCGGGTCGGTTTTCTCTTGGGGGGGGGGGTCTCTTACAGGTGGGTTTCCTCTAGGGGTGTTTTTCTTCTGTTCTACTCCGTGGGGTGCGCTTCGCACTTCCCACAAAAGCAACAGGTATCCACCCTCTTAGGATACCCGGGGGATAGCGAGAGGAAATGATGTGCACCATGACACAAAACTCCCTCTTATCCGCCACATTCCGGCGGCCGAGAGTACAGCTGGGTGCCGGAACTCCCAGTTCCGGCACTGAGAGTTCCGGCACCCAGCAGTACGGCACCGTGACTCCCAGGGGGTCACCTGCGTCATAGTGCCGACGTCCGCACCGCCTTCAATCCGCGCACTGGACATGCGTACGGCGGTACTGCGACGCAGGTGGTCCTCTGGGGTCCGAGACCCAGCACCGCGTCCACCTCGACCCTTCGTGGACGACACTTCGAGCCTCGACACCCGCATCGCTGTGACTTTTTTTTTCCACAACGATGCAGGCAGTGGGAATCGAACCATCGCCTTGAAGGATACGAGTTGAACACTCATGCCGCTCGGCTACCGGAACGGCACATCAAGCGCTGTTTATTCGTCGAC
Source organism: Dermacentor variabilis (assembly GCF_050947875.1). Classification (NCBI taxonomy): domain Eukaryota; kingdom Metazoa; phylum Arthropoda; class Arachnida; order Ixodida; family Ixodidae; genus Dermacentor; species Dermacentor variabilis. The sequence goes on along the minus strand of NC_134577.1, from coordinate 62,328,545 downwards.
CAGTAGCTTGGCCAGCTAGGCCGTTATCGCGGCCTATGCTCTCATAGTTAACTCTGCGACGACATAAGACGTGCTCCGTCGTCCACGCTCATGCGCACAGGACGCCGCCAGTCAGAATGGCTGCGCTGCGACGGGACTGTAATGACTCCCCGGCATTAAACACGTTCCAATCATATTTTAACACTTGGTCGAGTTTGGTAGTACTGGGATGTGCGGTGATAACACGATGTTCAGTTGCTTCGTTAAAGACCCACCTGGGTCGGCTCGTGAAAGTGATTCATTAAACTGCCCTCTCTGGTTGGCTCGTGACGTTCTGCCGCTTCTGCACGTTCAAACAAAACTCATCTACACGGCAACGCAAATGGGAATGTGCTATCTTGTGAGTAGTTAACGCGCGCTTCCTTTGCGATAACACCATTCATGAGGAAAATGAGGAGAGACTAGACGCACAGGGCGTTCACAAAACAAGTTTATTTCCAAGCTCACAAGCATTCTCACGAGGCGAAGCATTTCTCTGGGCGTGTCAAAGAACACGTACAAATAAAATCGAGAGGATCAAGCGGTGGCCCTCTAGAGTTATCAATCTTCATCAGCTTTTCGTTTGCGCATTCTACATGTGCACACATGTCGCAATGACGACGAAACTGCACTGTGGCAGTAACTTTGCATCAGGAAAAATATGACATCCTACCAGCGAGCACCAATCGGCAGTATAGTGAAAGTAGGCATGCCAATATTATTGAGACAGGGAACAGAGTTTCAGAAAGTTTCAGCGGAGAGTCCTGAAGAACGCCCGAGTGTGTGAAAAGGCAATGGCTGCGCGAGAGAGGAACAAAGCTTCAATCTAGAGGCAGAATATTTGGAACAGCTTTAAGGAAGGCTAAGGCGAAGTGCGGCGCAGCGCCGATTGTTCCTACAGGAAAGGGTGAAGCACCCGGAAAAGACGTGACAAAACCACAAAACAGCGAGAAAATACATGCGCTATTGAAGTGTCTCTTCATCCTTACACGGAGATTGGTTAGGCTAGGCCGAATGCCAATGGCGCGTATACCTTTCCCGGCTTCACAACACACAGGCTCCAGTTCAGAGGCGTGTCGTAGGTCATCGCAAGATTTCTTAATGTACTCAACCTGTGCTGCATCGCGAAGATGCACTACGCATATTGCCGCAGAATTAACGTGTCACTTCAGGCTTCGCTGTCCGTTCTCGAGGCCGCTGCTTTCAAGTACTTCAGCGAGTTTACTGTGAAAGCATTAAACACTGACACCAATAGTACTAAGGAGTGTTTAACAATCTAATGCCTAAACACACTTCTACATAATTAGACATTTATTTAATTGGATTCCCGAGCTATTCGCAGCTGATATTCGCCTCCAGCCAATCAATTTCGCTCCTTCCGTATCGCGCGCCAAAATTTGAATTTCGATGTCTCTAACGGCGCAGCACACGGACGGTGCGTCATCCATTACAGTTAAAAGGATCCCGAACAACCTTGATTGCTTTTTGAAAAATAAAACGCATTACGCGAAAAGCATACGTTGATGCGAATGCCTCGTCCAAATTTTGTCGTAATGCGTGGTTCTTCGTTCTTTGAGCTACTCATGCCATCCGCGAACATACCACTCCTTGCATTTCCTCTGCCTTTAACCTGGATAACTTCGCAAGCCTCCGTGTCATCTATGCTCTATTTCGTTGAACCGCCCTACACTCACCTTTGGCTACCCAGGACCTACCCCGCACATACTTATTAGTTCGACTCGTGGTACGTGAAGCGTGAGTCTCCTTGCACATCATCGGCGTTACACGCCACCATCGTCGTCTTCTGGCCTTTTGGCCAGCGCTGTTTCGTGTTTTTTTTTATTTTTGTGTGTGTGCATAACCACGCGTTTGCCAGAATTTTCAGCAATGGTGCGAATGGCCACGTCGTTGTGACGTCACATGGGTCCGCTCTGACACAGGTTCGAGACCTGATGTTCGAGATCGAGCTGAACGTCTCCAGCCTGGCACAGTGGCTGTTCGGATGTCTCGCACCATGTCGCTCCAAATCGAGGGACTGTTCTAAGTCCGTGGTGGGGAGATCCTCGGCATCATCGACCCTTCCGGTGAGCACACTGCTCTGGAACGTTAAAAAAAAAGGGAAAAAAATTGAAACTGTTCGCAACTCCTTCCGGCAGAAATAAATGCTTGCCGCGTGTTTTCCACAGTTCTCAGGAATTAGCATACTGATCGATAGATGTCGGTGTTACGGAAAGCGGGAAGACGAAATTAAGGAACCCTGGTTCCTATAGCGCCGCTTGCATAGCGCTGACCACACCATATTAACTACATTATTATTTATTTTATTTACAGTACCTCACAGGCTCCGTAGCGCAGCAATATGCAAGAGGCGTAAGAATTGAGAACGCATGGTAACTTGTAAGGAAAAAAAGATATGATGGATAAGTTGTGGTAAAAAGGAATGTGACAGTCAAATTACAACGCATGACACATGTGCAAAATTTATGAGAACACGCCCTAAACTGCCCACGAAAGAATACGCAATCATAATGCTAATAATCAATCAAGGACTCGAATAACACAGTTCGTATAAGCTACACAACTAGACATTATCTAAAACTTCGAACGCAGCAACGTTCTCGCGTGATAGCGAGAGCGTCTAATCGGCGTTTGGTGACAAGTGCGCAGCATAACCCACGTGCTCTATGCGGACAATTCTGCCCAGAAAATACATGCTATTTATGGCTCGTCTTATCAATAGCAAACAAGTCTGAATATTTCAAATATGGGCCTGTGAATGGAATACTGCGGCCTTGTGGAGGCAGCCAAAGTGTGCCAATAACACGAGCCCAAGTGATGAATCGGCACAGCAAGCGAATTCTGATACAGAAAGCATCGCTTATCTGCTCCGATTGCAAGGCACTACTCAAGCTACCTTAATGAAACGTTTCGTGTGCAGTATAGAAATTGCGAAAAAAAGGCCTTCGTGTCAACAATATGCAAATTGCCTATATTTCCTTTTAGAATCGCTGTACCATCAGCATAAATAGAAACATGACCAGAAAATAACAGATTGGAATGGCGGTTAACGAAATTGAATGGAATCCAACTGTTATGTAGCCACTTTTCAAGCATGGAATAGTAGTGACCAGTGTTCCTTAGGAGTCTTAAATAAAAGCACACTTACAAAGGCAGGTGAACTCGGCAAAGGAAGAATGTGAGTAGCTTTAGATTTGTTAACGTTTCAATTTATGCTGATGTTATCCCCAATTGTGCTTTGTGAACTTGAGTACTAGCAAGTTATTCGAAGGCTCAGGAAAATACCGGCCATGTCCAGCTCACAAAAGTAGTTTTCGTTACTGATCCCACTCTCACTTTGGTGTGCTGCCTTCTCTCGCAAGCCGCTGGTAACGCTACGGAAGGGTACCGGTCTTTCGCCCGTGTATTTCTGCAGCTGCGCCCATGTTCAGTGCGCGACGGTTATGCGTTTCATGCATCTATATTGGCTTCTCCGGGGAAGCACGTCGTATCTGGAAGCCATGTCTCACTTTCCGACTATTAGGATGAACAAGCCTACGCGCGCTGTTGCGCTCCAGTGCGGCCGTTAAAGGTGCGCCGAGTTCCATCTGCAGACGTGGCTGCCATGGAGTTTGTTGGTGAAGATTTCCGCTCTTGGAACTCGCTTTTCGTATATCTTTTGCACATTCTTTAGACATCTAGCATGTTCAATGAGTCTTGGAGCTCAGCCTCACGCGTCGCATCAACCAAAGTGGTGGATTTCCCTACGTCAACATCTACAGCTACAGATCCTTAATTGTGAATTAATTGTGGGTCCTTATTTGTGGTGACTGTGGATCGTTAATATTGTAGAAATGGCGCGTCGCAGACTTAAGAAATGTCAAAACGTAAGAAAACATACATATCTGCCCATATGGGCGGCCGACTTAAAAAAAAAGACTTAAACACTATATATTTGCACTTGAACATGCAGAGCAAGGACGTTCCACTCTGCGGGACAACCTGGCCAACTGACATCCCAGTCGGAGCAGCAGGCAGCGGGGATACATCACGGAATATTAATGCCACCGGCATGGCTGGAGTGCTGTACCGACTACGTTGCTGGCAAATGGCACCTGTGGCCTGACATGAGCTTGTGGCAACGGATCGTGTTCACCTCGCTGCTGCTGGAGCCCGGTGACCTGGGAGTGATACCAAGGCCAGAGTGAGAATCGCGGCCTAGGTGTCTTCCTGAGCTTTTTGATTCATTGACCTCGCTAAACAGTTGCAACCGTGTTACAGCGCCGTCAGCAGTAATTTCATGCCCTTCATTACTTTATCCATTTATTTCAATAAACCACCAATTACCAATACGGTACTGCACTGACTCAGCGCAACATGGAACCATATAAAAGAAGCTGCAAAAGAGCTTCACATTTAGACCTGCCTTTCACATGCTTATCCTAAACTTTTGTAATCCTCATTACTGTTCTATATCATAATCAGTAGGAAACAAGTGAATCTCTTGCCCCTAGAGCTCTAGGCGAGAGGCGTGACGCATGTGGCCAGTCTGCCCAACCCGCCTATCTACTGTACTCCATAAGACATGACTCCATGCGAGACAATGCCACAAGCTCTGGGCAAAACTGTCAGCGCTAATGCACATTCAATGACCTTTAATGGCACGACTAGTTATCTTCTACATTCACCGCTAATAGTACTTGCCACAGCCACAGGCTTTGCGTTTCAAGTCTAGGCGCACTGTTGTCTACTGATGATACTTGAGCTTGATAACACACTTCAGTTATGTTTACGTTGTTCACGTAGCCACTTTTCATTTGTTAATGCATGTGTGGTATCGCCAGAACAGCCCCTTTCTGTCTTGGACATCCTAGGCAGCTTCTTTCTCATCGAATATGTCCGACAGCTGCTAGGATACGCATCGCCATCATGACCATCCACCTACCTCCCTATCAGATCTCCACCATGATGGCACGTGGTAGATCACCGGCTGCAGTATACCGCCCTGTAGACTATCTACAATGTGCGATATTGGGAGAATGCGGTAATATACTGTCAACTGCGTTGGCGAATGGGCAAAGAAAGTTTACTGCATCACATCCACTGATAAAGCTGCGGCTACGATTAAAACAAATCGAATTAGATGACTTTTACTTAAAGACTGCATGTCATAAGACATTTCTCTCCGTGAGTTAATGTCACTCAGAGCCGTGAATGCTCTTGTATGGATAGTAAGTGATTTCATCTGCTATTTTAGCCTGAAACACAAGTACGTGACTTACCAGTTAGCGTTCAGTTTCAAGAAAAGAGGCCTGTTTCGTGGAGAAGCAGCTCTGCGCAAAAAAGAAAAAAAAAATATAGCAACCCAGAACTATTGAATGCCAGGACCTCCTGTTTCCTTGGTATATACTGAAAAGAATACGAAACAAAGAAAGATATTCCTGGCACTGCCAATACAATTCTGCTTTAACTTTTGGAAGATTAATAAATCAGAATTTATTCATGGTCCTCTGCCTTCACAGTATTTGCAAGACCAGAATCCAGTAACACCAAGCTGACGTAACACACACTGTGTGCGCACATTCCATGGAAATTGCAGGGTACCATTGCGATGCTTCACATCACATAGCCCAAACAAACAGAATGACTAAGGCTGCTTGACTTTATGTATATATGCTTGAAAAGCGAAAGATCGACTAAATTTGCAAACAGCCCCTTCAAACGAAACTTAATATTGCGCATTACTAAAACGCGGATAATTTCGTTTTAAAAGATTACTCGCAGTTGACGTGCAAAAAAGAAAGTGCCCAATAAAACAAATAAACTTTTATGCACCCTTTACAACAATGCCCTTTTGGTTTACTTATGTACTGGCCGTCTGTAAGCAGACCTGGAACTTGAACTTTAGGACTGATGAGTCATAACGAGCATTCAATCGCTCGGTGCAACAAGCTTTGTTTAAACATAGTCTTCCCTCAATCTCACTACAACATTTGTTTACAATGTCAGGTTTGCCTGCCAGCAAAATTCTTTGCCAGATGTAATTTTCGACCTGTCTCGCAGCACATGGAAGGAAAACAGTATACATACATAACGTGCAGTATTACAACTAGTACCTATTGTGAACTGTAGTTCAGTAACGCGAGTAGCCAAGAATATTTGCATGATTACTAAGCGCTCTGACAGATCGCATCTAGCGAAGTGACTAAATAAAAAGTCAAGTTTGACACCGATATTTTCTCTTTTTTCTTCCAGTGGCCATCATGCTGAAAGGTCGCATGAAGAATCACGGCAAGCGACGTGGACTGCTCCCATTAACGGACACTAATTAGACAGGAAAGAAAGCACAAATTTGCAAGAATATATTTTAGTGGAAAAGCGTAATCCCATAGCCCCTACATCTCCCCTTAGAATTTCCACCCAGCCCTGTCCTCCCTTCTCTAAAAAGCTGTTACTGTACGCACATATATCTACCTTACAAATGCGCATAAACTGACACTAATGCAAACGCAAAAAGACGAAATTAGCAAAATTTCTTCCTAGGAAAAGGGTAATACCATAGCCCCCTTAAAATGTCCATGCTGCCCTGTTCCCCTTCTCTGAAAAGCTCTTGCAGGACGCACATATCACTACCTCAGCAAATGCGCATTTACGGACACTAATTAGACAGGAAAAAAAAGCACAAATTTGCAAGAATACATTTTTGTGGAAAAGCATAATACCATAGCCGCTACATCTCCCCTTAGAATTTCCACCCAGCCTTGTTCTACCTTCTCTAAAAAGCTCTTACTGTACGCACATATATTTACCTTACAAATGCCCATAAATTGCCACAAATGCAAACGCAAAAAAATACGAAATTACCAAAAGTTCTTCCTTAGGAAAAGGGTAATACTATAGCCCCATTAAAATGTCCATGCTGCCCTGTTCCCCTTCTCTGAAGACCTCTTCAAGGACGCACATATCACTAGCTCAGAAAATGCGCAATAACGGACACTAATTAGACAGGAAAAAAGCACAAATTTGCAAGAATATATGTTAGTGGAAAAGCATAATCCCATAGCCCCTACAACTCCCCTTAGTATTTCCACCCACCCCTGTTCTCCCTTCTCTAAAAAGCTGTTACTGCACGCACATATATCTACCTTACAAATGCGCATAAACTGACACTAATGCAAACGCAAAAAAGGCGAAATTAGCAAAATTTCTTCCTAAGGAAAAGGGTAATACCATAGCCCCCTTAATATGTCCATGCTGCCCTGTTCCCTTTCTCTGAAAAGCTCTTACAGGACGCACATATCACTAGCTCAGCAAATGCGCATTAGCGGACACAAATTATACCGAAAAAAAGCACAAATTTGCAAGAATATATTTTAGTGGAAAAGCATATTTCCATAGCCCCTCCATCTCCCCTTAGAATTTCCACCCAGCCCTGTTCTCCCTTCTCTAAGAAGCTTTTACTGCACGCACAAATATCTACCTTACAAATGCGCATAAACTGCCAAGAATACAAACGCAAAAATATACGAAATTACCAAAATTTCTAAGGAAAAGGGTAATATCATAGCCCCCTTAAAATGTCCATGCTGCCCTGTTCCCCTTCTCTGGAAAGCTCTTACAGGACGCACATATCACTAGCTCAGCAAATGCGCATTAACGGACACTAATTATACAGGAAAAAAGAACAAATTTGCACGAATATATTTTTGTGGAAAAGCATAATCCCATTGCCCCTACATCTCCCCTTAGAATTCCCACCCAGCCCTGTTCTCTTTTCTCTAAAAAGCTGTTACTGCACGCACATATATCTACCTTACAAATGCGCATAAACTGACAATAATGCAAACGCAAAAAAATATGAAATTAGCAAAATTTCTTCCTAAGGAAAAGGGTAATACCATAGCCCCCTAATATGTCCATGCTGCCCTGTTCCCTTTCTCTGAAAAGCTCTTACAGGACGCATATATCACTAGGTCAGCAAATGCGCATTAGCGGACACAAATTATACAGGAAAAAAGCACAAATTTGCAAGAATATATTTTTGTGGAAAAGCATAATCCCAGAGCCCCTCCATCTCCCCTTAGACTTTCCACCCAGCCCTGTTCTCCCTTCACTAAGAAGCTTTTACTGCACGCACATATATCTACCTTACAAATGCGCATATACTGACACGAATGCGAACGCAAAAAATACGAAATTACCAAACTTTCTAAGGGAAAGGGTAATACCATAGCTCCCTTAAAATGTCCATGCTGCCCTGTTCCCCTTCTCTGAAAAGCTCTTACAGGACGCACATATCACAAGCTCAGCAAATGCGCATTAGCGTACACTAACTATACAGGAAAAAAGAACAAATTTGCACGAATACATTTTTGTGGAAAAGCATAATCCCATTGCCCCTCCATCTCCCCTTAGAATTTCCACCCAGCGCTGTTCTCCCTTCTCTAAGAAGCTTTTACTGCACGCACATATATCTACCTTACAAATGCGCATATACTGACACGAATGCAAACGCAAAAAATACGAAATTACCAAACTTTCTAAGGGATAGGGTAATACCATAGCTCCCTTAAAATGTCCATGCTGCCCTGTTCCCCTTCTCGGAAAAGCTCTTACAGGACGCACATATCACAAGCTCAGCAAATGCGCATTAGCGGACACTAATTATACAGGAAAAAAGAACAAATTTGCACGAATATATTTTCGCGGAAAAGCATAATCCCATTGCCCCTACATCTCCCCTTGGAATTTCCACCCAGCCCTGTTCTCCCTTCTCTAAAAAGCTGTTACTGCACGCACATATATCTACCTTACAAATGCGTATAAACTGACACTAATGCAAACGCAAAAAAAGATGAAATTAGCAAAAATTCTTCCTAAGGAAAAGGGTAATACCATAGCCCCCTTAATATGTCCATGCTGCCCTGTTCCCTTTCTCTGAAAAGCTCTTACAGGACGCACATATCACTAGCTCAGCAAATGCGCATTAGCGGACACAAATTATACAGGAAAAAAGCACAAATTTGCAAGAATATATTTTTGTGGAAAAGTATAATCCCATAGCCCCTTCATCACCCCTTAGAATTTCCACCCAGCCCTGTTCTCCCTTCACTAAGAAGCTTTTACTGCACGCACATATATCTGCCTTACAAATGCGCATATACTGACACGAATGCGAACGCAAAAAATACGAAATTACCAAACTTTCTAAGGGAAAGGGTAATACCATAGCTCCCTTAAAATGTCCATGCTGCCCTGTTCCCCTTCTCTGAAAAGCTCGTACAGGACGCACATATCACAAGCTCAGCAAATGCGCATTAGCGGACACTAATTATACAGGAAAAAAGAACAAATTTGCACGAATACATTTTTGTGGAAAAGCATAATCCCATTGCCCCTCCATCTCCCCTTTGAATTTCCACCCAGAGCTGTTCTCCCTTCTCTAAGAAGCTTTTACTGCACGCACATCTATCTACCTTACAAATGCGCATAAACTGTCAAGAATGCAAACGCTAAAATATACGAAATTACCAAAATTTCTAAGGAAAAGGGTAATACCATAGCCCCCTTAAAATGTCCATGCTGCCCTGTTCCCCTTCTCTGGAAAGCTCTTACAGGACGCACATATCACTAGCTCAGCAAATGCGCATTAACGGACGCTAATTAGACAGGAAAAAAATACGAATTTGCAAGAATACACTTTTGTGGAAAAGCATAATCTCATAGCCCCTACATTTCCCCTTAGAATTTCCACCCAGCCCTGTTCTCCCTTCTCTAAAAACTGTTACTGTACGCATATATATCTACCTCACAAATGCGCATAAACTGCCACGAATGCAAACGCAAAATAATACGAAATTACCAAAATTTCTTCCTAAGGAAAATGGTAATACCATAGCCCCCTTAATATGTCCATGTTGCCCTGCACCCCTTCTGTGAAAAGATCTTACAGGACGCACATATCACTACCTCAGCAAATGCGCATTTACGGACACTGATTAGACAGGAAAAAAAGCACAAATTTGCAAGAATATATTTTTGTGGGAAAGCATAATCCCATAGCCCCTCCATCTACCCTTAGAATTTCCACCCAGCCCGAATCTCCCGTCTCTAAAAAGCTGCTACTGTAAGCACATATATCTACCTTACAAACGCGCATAAACTCACCCTAATGCAAACGCAAAAAAGACGAAATTAGCATTATTTCTTCCTAGGAAAAGGGTAATACCATAGCCGCCTTAATATGTCCATGCTGCCCTGTTCCCCTTCCCTGAAAAGCTCTTACAGGACACACATATCACTACCTCAGCAAATGCGCATTTACGGACACTAATTGGACAGGAAAAAAAGCACAAATTTGCAAGAATATATTTTTGTGGAAAAGCATAATCCCAGAGCCCCTCCATCTCCCCTTAGACTTTCCACCCAGCCCTGTTCTCCCTTCACTAAGAAGCTTTTACTGCACGCACATATATCTACCTTACAAATGCGCATATACTGACACGAATGCGAACGCAAAAAATACGAAATTACCAAACTTTCTAAGGGAAAGGGTAATACCATAGCTCCCTTAAAATGTCCATGCTGCCCTGTTCCCCTTCTCTGAAAAGCTCTTACAGGACGCACATATCACAAGCTCAGCAAATGCGCATTAGCGTACACTAACTATACAGGAAAAAAGAACAAATTTGCACGAATACATTTTTGTGGAAAAGCATAATCCCATTGCCCCTCCATCTCCCCTTAGAATTTCCACCCAGCGCTGTTCTCCCTTCTCTAAGAAGCTTTTACTGCACGCACATATATCTACCTTACAAATGCGCATATACTGACACGAATGCAAACGCAAAAAATACGAAATTACCAAACTTTCTAAGGGATAGGGTAATACCATAGCTCCCTTAAAATGTCCATGCTGCCCTGTTCCCCTTCTCGGAAAAGCTCTTACAGGACGCACATATCACAAGCTCAGCAAATGCGCATTAGCGGACACTAATTATACAGGAAAAAAGAACAAATTTGCACGAATATATTTTCGCGGAAAAGCATAATCCCATTGCCCCTACATCTCCCCTTGTTATTTCCACCCAGCCCTGTTCTCCCTTCTCTAAAAAGCTGTTACTGCACGCACATATATCTACCTTACAAATGCGTATAAACTGACACTAATGCAAACGCAAAAAAAGATGAAATTAGCAAAAATTCTTCCTAAGGAAAAGGGTAATACCATAGCCCCCTTAATATGTCCATGCTGCCCTGTTCCCTTTCTCTGAAAAGCTCTTACAGGACGCACATATCACTAGCTCAGCAAATGCGCATTAGCGGACACAAATTATACAGGAAAAAAGCACAAATTTGCAAGAATATATTTTTGTGGAAAAGTATAATCCCATAGCCCCTTCATCACCCCTTAGAATTTCCACCCAGCCCTGTTCTCCCTTCACTAAGAAGCTTTTACTGCACGCACATATATCTGCCTTACAAATGCGCATATACTGACACGAATGCGAACGCCAAAAATACGAAATTACCAAACTTTCTAAGGGAAAGGGTAATACCATAGCTCCCTTGAAATGTCCATGCTGCCCTGTTCCCCTTCTCTGAAAAGCTCTTACAGGACGCACATATCATAAGCTCAGCAAATGCGCATTAGCGGACACTAATTATACAGGAAAAAAGAACAAATTTGCACGAATACATTTTTGTGGAAAAGCATAATCCCATTGCCCCTCCATCTCCCCTTTGAATTTCCACCCAGAGCTGTTCTCCCTTCTCTAAGAAGCTTTTACTGCACGCACATCTATCTACCTTACAAACGCGCATAAACTGTCAAGAATGCAAACGCAAAAATATACGAAATTACCAAAATTTCTAAGGAAAAGGGTAATACCATAGCCCCCTTAAAATGTCCATGCTGCCCTGTTCCCCTTCTCTGGAAAGCTCTTACAGGACGCACATATCACTAGCTCAGCAAATGCGCATTAACGGACACTAATTAGACAGGAAAAAAATACGAATTTGCAAGAATACACTTTTGTGGAAAAGCATAATCTCATAGCCCCTACATTTCCCCTTAGAATTTCCACCCAGCCCTGTTCTCCCTTCTCTAAAAACTGTTACTGTACGCACATATATCTACCTTACAAATGCGCATAAACTGACACGAAAGCAAACGCAAAAAAAATACGAAATTACCAAAATTTCTTCCTAAGGAAAAGGGTAATACCATAGCCCCCTTAAAATGTCCATGCTGCCCTGTTCCCCTTCTCTGAAAAGCTCTTACAGGACGCACATGTCACTACCTCAGTAAATGCGCATTAACGGACACTAATTAGACAGGAAAAAAGCACAAATTTGCAAGAATATATTTTAGTGGAAAAGCATAATCCCATAGCCCCTACATCTCCCCTTAGAATTTCCACCCAGCCCTGTTCTCCCTTCACTAAGAAGCTTTTACTGCACGCACATATATCTACCTTACAAATGCGCATATACTGACACGAATGCAAACGCAAAAAATACGAAATTACCAAACTTTCTAAGGGAAAGGGTAATACCATAGCTCCCTTAAAATGTCCATGCTGCCCTGTTCCCCTTCTCTGAAAAGCTCTTACAGGACGCACATGTCACAAGCTCAGCAAATGCGCATTAGCGGACACTAATTATACAGAAAAAAAGAACAAATTTGCACGAATATATTTTTGTGGAAAAGCATAATCCCATTGCCCCTACATCTCCCCTTAGAATTTCCACCCAGCCCTGTTCTCTCTTCTCTAAAATGCTGTTACTGCACGCACATATATCTACCTTACAAATGCGCATAAACTGACACTAATGCAAACGCAAAAAAAGATGAAATTAGCAAAATTTCTTCCTAAGAAAAAGGGTAATACCATAGCCCCCTAATATGTCCATGCTGCCCTGTTCCCTTTCTCTGAAAAGCTCTTACAGGACGCACATATCACTAGCTCAGCAAATGCGCATTAGCGGACACAAATTATACAGAAAAAAAGCACAAATTTGCAAGAATATATTTTTGTGGAAAAGCATAATCCCATAGCCACTCCATCTCCCCTTAGAATTTCCACCCTGCCCTGTTCTCCCTTTTCTAAGAAGCTTTTACTGCACGCACATCTATCTACCTTACAAATGCGCATAAAATGACACTAATGCAAACGCAAAAAAGACGAAATTAGCAAAATTTCTTCCTAAGGAAAAGGGTAATACCATAGCCCCCTTAATATGTCCATGCTGCCCTGTTCCCTTTCTCTGAAAAGCTCTTACAGGACGCACATATCACTAGCTCAGCAAATGCGCATTAGCGGACACAAATTATACAGAAAAAAAGCACAAATTTGCAAGAATATAATTTAGTGGAAAAGCATAATTCCATAGCCCTTCCATCTCCCCTTAGAATTTCCACCCAGCCCTGTTCTCCCTTCTCTAAGAAGCTTTTACTGCACGCACATCTATCTACCTTACAAATGCGCATAAACTGCCACGAATGCAAACGCAAAAATATACGAAATTACCAAAATTTCTGAGGAAAAGGGTAATACCATAGCCCCCTTAAAATGTCCATGCTGCCCTGTTCACCTGCTCTGGAAAGCTCTTACAGGACGCACATATCACTAGCTCAGCAAATGCGCATTAGCGGACACTAATTATACAGGAAAAAAGAACAAATTTGCACGAATATATTTTTGTCGAAAAGCATAATCCCATTGCCCCTCCATCTCTCCTTAGAATTTCCACCCAGCCCTGTTCTCCCATCTCTAAGAAGCTTTTACTGCACGCACATCTATCTACCTTACAAATGCGCATAAAATGACACTAATGCAAACGCAAAAAAGACGAAATTAGCAAAATGTCTTCCTAAGGAAAAGGGTAATACCATAGCCCCTTTAATATGTCCATGCTGCCCTGTTCCCTTTCTCTGAAAACCTCTTACAGGACGCACATATCACTAGCTCAGCAAATGCGCATTAGCGGACACAAATTATACAGAAAAAAAAGCACAAATTTGCAAGAATATAATTTAGTGGAAAAGCATAATTCCATAGCCCCTCCATCTCCCCTTAGAATTTCCACCCAGCCCTGTTCTCCCTTCTCTAAGAAGCTTTTACTGCACGCAAATCTATCTACCATACAAATGCGCATAAACTGCCAAGAATGGAAACGGAAAAAAGACGAAATTAGCAAAATTTCTTCCTAAGGAAAAGGGTAATACCATAGCTCCCATAAAATGTCCATGCTGCCCTGTTCCCCTTCTCTGAAAAGCTCTTACAGGACGCACAGATCACAAGCTCAGCAAATGCGCATTAGCGGACACTAATTATACATCGAAAAAAGAACAAATTTGCACGAATATATTTTTGCGGAAAAGCATAATCCCATTGCCCCTCCATCTCCCCTCAGAATTTCCACCCAGCCCTATTCTCCCATCTCTAGGAAGCTTTTACTGCACGCACATCTATCTACCTTACAAATGCGCATAAAATGACACTAATGCAAACGCAAAAAAGACGAAATTAGCAAAATTTCTTCCTACGGAAAAGGGTAATACCATAGCCCCCTTAATATGTCCATGCTGCCCTGTTCCCTTTCTCTGAAAAGCTCTTACAGGACGCACATATCACTAGCTCAGCAAATGCGCATTAGCGGACACAAAATACAGAAAAAAAGCACAAATTTGCAAGAATATATTTTAGTTGAAAAGCATAATTCCATAGCCCCTCCATCTCCCCTTAGAATTTCCACCCAGCCCTGTTCTCCCTTGTCTAAGAAGCTTTTACTGCACGCACATCTATCTACCTTACTAATGCGCATAAACTGCCAAGAATGCAAACGCAAAAATATACGAAATTACCAATATTTCTAAGGAAAAGGGTAATACCATAGCCCCCTTAAAATGTCCATGCTGCCCTGTTCCCCTTCTCTTGAAAGCTCTTACAGGACGCACATATGACTAGCTCAGCAAATGCGCATTAGCGGACACTAATTATGCAGGAAAAAAGAACAAATTTGCACGAATATATTTTTTTGCAAAAGCATAATCCCATTGCCCCTCTATCTCCCCTTAGAATTTCCACCCAGCCCTGTTCTCCCTTCTCTAAGAAGCTTTTACTGCACGCACATCTATCTACCTTACAAATGCGCATAAACTGCCAAGAATGCAAACGCAAAAATATACGAAATTACCAAAATTTCTAAGGAAAAGGGTAATACCATAGCCCCCTTAAAATGTCCATGCTGCCCTGTTCCTCTTCTCTGGAAAGCTCTTACAGGACGCACATATCACTAGCTCAGCAAATGCGCATTAACGGACACTAATTAGACAGGAAAAAAATACGAATTTGCAAGAATACATTTTTGTGTAAAAGCATAATCCCATAGCCCCTACATCTCCCCTTAGAATTTCCACCCAGCCCTGTTCTCCCTTCTCTAAAAACTGTTACTGTACGCATATATATCTACCTCACAAATGCGCATAAACTGCCACGAATGCAAACGCAAAATAATACGAAATTAATAAAATTTCTTCCTAAGGAAAATGGTAATACAATAGCCCCCTTAATATGTCCATGCTGCCCTGCTCCCCTTCTCTGAAAAGATCTTACAGGACGCACATATCACTACCTCAGCAAATGCGCATTAACGGACACTAATTAGACAGGAAAAAAATACGAATTTGCAAGAATACACTTTTGTGGAAAAGCATAATTCCATAGCCCCTCCATCTCCCCTTAGAATTTCCACCCAGCCCTGTTCTCCCTTCTCTAAGAAGCTTTTACTGCACGCACATCTATCTACCTTACAAATGCGCATAAACTGCCAAGAATGCAAACGCAAAAATATACGAAATTACCAATAGTTCTTCCTAAGAAAAGGGTAATACCATAGCCCCCTTTATATGTCCATGCTGCCCTGCTCCCGTTCTCTGAAAAGATCTTACAGGACGCACATATCACTATCTCAGCAAATGCGCATTTACGAACACTGATTAGACAGGAAAAAAAGCACAAATTTGCAAGAATATATCTTTGTGGGAAAGCATAATCCCATAGCCCCTCCATCTACCCTTAGAATTTCCACCCAGCCCGATTCTCCCGTCTCTAAAAAGCTGCCACTGTACGCACAGATATCTACCTTACAAATGCGCATAAACTCACCCTAATGCAAACGCAAAAAAGACTAAATTAGCATTATTTCTTCCTAGGAAAAGGGTAATACTATAGCCGCGTTAATATGTCCATTCTGCCCTGTTCCCCTTCCCTGAAAAGCTCTTACAGGACACACATATCACTACCTCAGCAAATGCGCATTTACGGACACTAATTGGACAGGAAAAAAAGCACAAATTTGCAAGAATATATTTTTGTGGAAAAGCATAATCCCATAGCCCCTACATCTCCCCTTAGAATTTCCACCCAGCCCTGTTCTTCCTTCTCTAAACAGCTGTTACTGCACGCACATATATCTACCTTACAAATGCGCATAAACTGACACTAATGCAAACGCAAAAAAATATGAAATTAGCAAAATTTCTTCTTAAGGAAAAGGGTAATACCATAGCCCCCTTAATATGTCCATGCTGCCGTGTTCCCTTTCTCTGAAAAGCTCTTACAGGACGCACATATCACTAGCTCCGCAAATGCGCCTTAGCGGACACAAATTATACAGGAAAAAAGCACAAATTTGCAAGAATATATTTTTGTGGAAAAGCAAAATCCCATAGCCCCTCCATCTCCCCTTAGAATTTCCACCCAGCCCTGTTCTCCCTTCTCTAAGAAGCTTTTACTGCGCGCACATATATCTACCTTACAAATGCGCATATACTGACACGAATGCAAACGCAAAAAATACGAAATTACCAAACTTTCTAAGGGAAAGGGTAATACCATAGCTCCCTTAAAATGTCCATGCTGCCCTGTTCCCCTTCTCGGAAAAGCTCTTACAGGACGCACATATCACAAGCTCAGCAAATGCGCATTAGCGGACACTAATTATACAGGTAAAAAAGAACAAATTTGCACGAATATATTTTCGTGGAAAAGCATAATCCCATTGCCCCTACATCTCCCCTTGGAATTTCCACCCAGCCCTGTTCTATTTTCTCTAAAAAGCTGTTACTGCACGCACATATATCTACCTTACAAATGCGCATAAACTGACACTAATGCAAACGCAAAAAAAGATGAAATTAGCAAAATTTCTTCCTAAGGAAAAGGGTAATACCATAGCCCCCTTAATATGTCCATGCTGCCCTGTTCCCTTTCTCTGAAAAGCTCTTACAGGACGCACATATCACTAGCTAAGCAAATGCGCATTAGCGGACACAAATTATACAGGAAATAAGCACAAATTTGCAAGAATATATTTTTGTGGAAAAGCATAATCCCATAGCCCCTCCATCTCCCCTTAGAATTTCCACCCAGCCCTGTTTTCCCTTCACTAAGAAGCTTTTACTGCAGGCACATATATCTAGCTTACAGATGCGCATATACTGACACGAATGCAAACGCAAAAAATAGGAAATTACCAAACTTTCTAAGGGAAAGGGTAATACCATAGTTCCCTTAAAATGTCCATGCTGCCCTGTTCCCCTTCTCGGAAAAGCTCTTACAGGACGCACATATCAAAAGCTCAGCAAATGCGCATTAGCGGACACTAATTATGCAGGAAAAAAGAACAAATTTGCACGAATATATTTTTGTGGAAAAGCATAATCCCATTGCCCCTACATCTCCCCTTGGAATTTCCACCCAGCCCTGTTCTATTTTCTCTAAAAAGCTGTTACTGCACGCACATATATCTACCTTACAAATGCGCATAAACTGACACTAATGCAAACGCAAAAAAAGGTGAAATTAGCAAAATTTCTTCCTAAGGAAAAGGGTAATACCATAGCCCCCTTAACATGTCCACGCTGCCCTGTTCCCTTTCTCTGAAAAGCTCTTACAGGACGCACATTTCACAAGCTCAGCAAATGCGCATTAGCGGACACTAATTATACAGGAAAAAAGAACAAATTTGCACAAATATATTTTTGTGGAAAAGCATAATCCCATTGCCCCTCCATCTCCCCTTAGAATTTCCACCCAGCCCTGTTCTCCTTTCTCTAAGAAGGTTTTACTGCACGCACATCTATCTACCTTATAAATGCGCATAAACTGCCAAGAATCAAACGCAAAAATATACGAAATTACCAAAATTTCTAAGGAAAAGGGTAATACCATAGCCCCCTTAAAATGTCCATGCTGCCCTGTTCCCCTTCTCTGGAAAGCTCTTACAGGACGCACATACCACTAGGTCAGCAAATGCGCAATAAAGGACACTAATTAGACAGGAAAAAAATACGAATTTGCAAGAATACACTTTTGTGGAAAAGCATAATCCCATAGCCCCTACATCTCCCCTTAGAATTTCCACCCAGCCCTGTTCTCCCTTCTCTAAAAACTGTTAGTATACGCATATATATCTACCTCACAAATGCGCATAAACTGCCACGAATGCAAACGCAAAATAATACGAAATTACCAAAATTTCTTCCTAAGGAAAATGGTAATACCATAGCCCCCTTAATATGTCCATGTTGCCCTGCTCCCCTTCTATGAAAAGATCTTACAGGACGCACATATCACTAGCTCAGCAAATGCGCATTAAAGGACACTAATTAGACAGGAAAAAAATACGAATTTGCAAGAATACAGTTTTGTGGAAAAGCATAATCCCATAGCCCCTACATCTCCCCTTAGAATTTCCACCCAGCCCTGTTCTCCCTTCTCCAAGAAGCTTTTACTGCACGCACATCTATCTACCTTACAAATGCGCATAAACTGCCAAGAATGCAACCGCAAAAAAAAACGTAATTACCAAAATTTCTTCCTAAGGAAAAGGGTAATACCATAGCCCCCTTAAAATGTCCATGCTGCCCTGTTCCCATTCTCTGAAAAGCTCTTACAGCACGCACATGTCACTACCTCAGCAAATGCGCATTAACGGACCCTAATTAGACAGGAAAAAAGCGCAAATTTGCAAGAATATATTTTTGTGGAAAAGCATAATCCCATAGCCCCTCCATCTCCCCTTAGAATTTCCACCCAGCCCTGTTCTCCCTTCACTAAGAAGCTTTTACTGCACGCACATATATCTACCTTACAAATGCGCATATACTGACACGAATGCAAACGCAAAAAATACGAAATTACCAAACTTTCTAAGGGAAAGGGTAATACCATAGGTCCCTTAAAATGTCCATGCTGCCCTGTTCCCCTTCTCTGAAAAGCTCTTACAGGACGCAAATATCACAAGCTCAGCAAATGCGCATTAGCGGACACTAATTATACAAGAAAAAAGAACAAATTTGCACGAATATATTTTTGTGGAAAATCATAATCCCATTGCCCCTCCATCTCCCCTTAGAATTTCCACCCAGCCCTGTTCTTCCTTCTCTAAACAGCAGTTACTGCACGCACATATATCTACCTTACAAATGCGCATATATTGACACGAATGCAAACGCAAAGAAAAAAAATACGAAATTACCAAAATTTCTTCCTAAGGAAAAGGGTAATACCATAGCCCCCTTAAAATGTCCATGCTGCCCTGTTCCCCTTCTCTGAAAAGCACCTACAGGACGCACATGTCACTACCTAAGCAAATGCGCATTAGCAGACACACATTAAACAGGAAAAAAGCAGAAATTTGAAAGAACATATTTTTGTGGAAAAGCATAATCCCATAGCCCCTCCATCTCCCCTTAGAATTTCCACCCAGCGCTGTTCTCCATTCTCTAAGAAGCTTTTACTGCACGCACATATATCTACCTTACAAATGCGCATATACTGACACGAATGCAAACGCAACAAATACGAAATTACCAAACTTTCTTAGGGAAAGGGTAATACCATAGCTCCCTTAAAATGTCCATGCTGCCCTGTTCCCCTTCTCGGAAAAGCTCTTACAGGACGCACATATCACAAGCTCAGCAAATGCGCATTATCGGACAGAAATTATACAGGAAAAAAGCTCAAATATGCAAGAATATATTTTTGTGGAAAAGCATAATCCCATAGCCCCTCCATCTCCCCTTAGAATTTCCACCCAGCCCTGTTCTCTCTTCTCTAAAAAGCTGTTACTGCACGCACATATATCTACCTTACAAATGCGCATAAACTGACACTAATGCAAACGCAAAAAAGATGAACTTAGCAAAATTTCTTCCTAAGGAAAAGGGTAATACCATAGCCCCCTTAATATGTCCATGCTGCCCTGTTCCCTTTCTCTGAAAAGCTCTTACAGGACGCACATATCACTAGCTCAGCAAATGCGCATTAGCGGACACAAATTATACACGAAAAAAGCACAAATTTGCAAGAATATATTTTTGTGGAAAAGCATAATCCCATAACCCCTCCTTCTCCCCTTAGAATTTCCACCCAGCCCTGTTCTCCCTTCTCTAAGAAGCCTTTACTGCACGTTCATATATCTACCTTGCAAATGCGCATAAACTGCCAAGAATGCAAACGAAAACTATACGAAATTACCAAAATTTCTAAGGAAAAGGGCAATACCATAGCCCCCTTCAAATGTCCATGCTGCCCTGTTCCCCTTCTCTGAAAAGCTCTTACAGGACGCACATGTCACTACCTCAGTAAATGCGCATTAACGGACACTAATTAGACAGGAAAAAAGCACAAATTTGCAAGAATATATTTTAGTGGAAAAGCATAATCCCATAGTCCCTACATCTCCCCTTAGAATTTCCACCCAGCCCTGTTCTCTCTTCTCTAAAAAGCTGTTACTGCACGCACATATATCTACCTTACAAATGCGCATAAACTGACACTAATGCAAACGCAAAAAAGATGAACTTAGCAAAATTTCTTCCTAAGGAAAAGGGTAATACCATAGCCCCCTTAATATGTCCATGCTGCCCTGTTCCCTTTCTCTGAAAAGCTCTTACAGGACGCACATATCACTAGCTCAGCAAATGCGCATTAGCGGACACAAATTATACACGAAAAAAGCACAAATTTGCAAGAATATATTTTTGTGGAAAAGCATAATCCCATAACCCCTCCTTCTCCCCTTAGAATTTCCACCCAGCCCTGTTCTCCCTTCTCTAAGAAGCTTTTACTGCACGCACATCTATCTACCTTACAAATGCGCATAAACATCCAAGCATGCAAACGCAAAAATATACGAAATTAACAAAATTTATAAGGAAAAGGGTAATACCATAGCCCCCTTAAAATGTCCATGCTGCCCTGCTCCCCTTCTCTGAAAAGATCTTACAGGACGCACATATCACTACCTCAGCAAATGCGCATTTACGGACACTGATTAGACAGGAAAAAAAGCACAAATTTGCAAGAATATATTTTTGTGGGAAAGCATAATCCCATAGCCCCTCCATCTACCCTTAGAATTTCCACCCAGCCCGTTTCTCCCGTCTCTAAAAAGCTGCTACTGTACGCACATATATCTACCTTACAAATGCGCATAAACTCACCCTAATGCAAACGCAAAAAAGACGAAATTAGCATTATTTCTTCCTAGGAAAAGGGTAATACCATAGCCGCGTTAATATGTCCATGCTGCCCTGTTCCCCTTCCTTGAAAAGCTCTTACAGGACACACATATCACTACCTCAGCAAATGCGCATTTACGGACACTAATTGGACAGGAAAAACAGAACAGATTTTCAAGAATATATTTTTGTGGAAAAGCATAATCCCATAGCCCCTACATCTCCCTTTAGAATTTCCACCCAGCCCTGTTCTTACTTCTCTAAACAGCTGCTACTGCACGCACATATACCTACCTTACAAATGCGCATAAACTGACACAAATGCAAACGCAAAAAAATACGAAATTACCAAAATTTCTTCCTAAGGAAAAGGGTAATACCATAGCCCCCTTAATATATCCATGCTGCCCTGTTCCCTTTCTCTGAAAAGCTCTTACAGGACGCACATATCACTAGCTCAGCAAATGCGCATTAGCGGACACAAATTATACAGGAAAAAAGCACAAATTTGCAACAATATATTTTTTTGGAAAAGCATAATCCCATAGCCCTTCCATCTCCCCTTAGAATTTCCACCCAGCCATGTTCTCCCTTCTCTAAGAAGCTTTTACTGCACGCACATATATCTACCTTACAAATGCGCATATACTGACACGAATGCAAACGCAAAAAATACGAAATTACCAAACTTTCTAAGGGAAAGGGTAATACCATAGCTCCATTAAAATGTCCATGCTGCCCTGTTCCCCTTCTCGGAAAAGCTCTTACAGGACGCACATATCAAAAGCTCAGCAAATGCGCATTAGCGGACACTAATTATGCAGGAAAAAAGAACAAATTTGCACGAATATATTTTTGTGGAAAAGCATAATCCCATTGCCCCTACATCTCCCCTTAGAATTACCACCCAGCCCTGTTCTCTCTTCTATAAAAAGCTATTACTGCACGCACATATATCTACCTTGCAAATGCGCATAAACTGACACTAATGCAAACGCAAAAAAAATGAAAATAGCAAAATTTCTTCCTAAGGAATAGGGTAATACCATAGCCCCCTTAATATGTCCATGCTGCCCTGTTCCCTTTCTCTGAAAAGCTCTTACAGGACGCACATATCACTAGCTCAGCAAATGCGCATTAGCGGACACAAATTATACAGGAAAAAAGCACAAATATGCAAGAATATATTTTTGTGGAAAAGCATAATCCCATAGCCCCTCCATCTCCCCTTAGAATTTCCACCCAGCCTTGTTCTCCCTTCTCTAAGAAGCTTTTACTGCACGCACATCTATCTACCTTACAAATGCGCATAAACTGCCAAGGATGCAAACGAAAACTATACGAAATTACCAAAATTTCTAAGGAAAAGGGTAATACCATAGCCCCCTTAAAATGTCCATGCTGCCCTGTTACCCTTCTCTGGAAAGCTCTTACAGGACGCACATATCACTAGCTCAGCAAATGCGCATTAACCGACACTAATTAGACAGGAAAAAAACACGAATTTGCAAGAATACACTTTTGTGGAAAAGCATAATCCCATAGCCCCTACATCTCCCCTTAGAATTTCCACCCAGCCCTGTTCTCCCTTCTCTAAAAACTGTTACTGTACGCATATATATCTACCTCACAAATGCGCATAAACTGCCACGAATGCAAACGCAAAATAATACGAAATTACCAAAATTTCTTCCTAAGGAAAATGGTAATACCATAGCCCCCTTAATATGTCCATGCTGCCCTGTTCCCCTTCCCTGAAAAGCTCTTACAGGACACACATATCACTACCTCAGCAAATGCGCATTTACGGACACTAATTGGACAGTGAAAAAAGCACGAATTTGCAAGAATATATTTTTGTGGAAAAGCATATTCCCATAGCCCCTACATCTCCCCTTAGAATTTCCACCCAGCCTGTTCTTCCTTCTCTAAAAACTGTTACTGTACGCATATATATCTACCTTACAAATGCGCATAAACTGACACGAATGCAAAAGCAAAAATATACGAAATTACCAAAATTTCTTCCTAAGGAAAAGGGTAATACCATAGCCCCTCAAAATGTCCATGCTGCCCTGTTCCCTTTCTCTGAAAAGCTCTTGCAGGACGCACATGTCACTACCTCAGCAAATGCGCATTAACGGACACTAATTAGACAGGAAAAAAGCACAAATTTGCAAGAATATATTTTAGTGGAAAAGCATAATCCCATAGCCCCTACATCTCCCGTTAGAATTTCCACCCAGCCCTGTTCTCTCTTCTCTAAAAAGCTGTTACTGCACGCACATATATCTACCTTACAAATGCGCATAAACTGACACTAATGCAAACGCAAAAAAAGATGAAATTAGCAAAATTTCTTCCTAAGGAGAAGGGTAATACCATAGCCCCCTTAATATGTCCATTCTGCCCTGTTCCCTTTCTCTGAAAAGCTCTTACAGGACGCACATATCACTAGCTCAGCAAATGCGCATTAGCGGACACACATTATACAGGAAAAAAGCACAAATTTGCAAGAATATATTTTTGTGGAAAAGCATAATCCCATAGCCCCTCATCTCCCCTTCAAATTTCCACCCAGCCCTGTTCTCCCTTTTCTAAGAAGCTTTTACTGCACGCACATCTATCTACCTTACAAATGCGCATAAACTGCCAAGAATGCAAACGCAAAAATATACGAAATTACCAAAATATATAAGGAAAAGGGTAATACCATAGCCCCCTTAAAATGTCCATGCTGCCCTGTTCCCCTTCTCTGGAAACCTCTTACAGGACGCACATATCACTAGCTCAGCAAATGCGCATTAACGGACACTAATTAGACAGGAAAAAAATACGAATTTGCAAGAATACACTTTTGTGGAAAAGCATAATCCCATAGCCCCTACATCTCCCCTTAGAATTTCCACCCAGCCCTGTTCTCCCTTCTCTAAAAACTGTTACTGTACGCATATATATCTACCTCACAAATGCGCATAAACTGCCACGAATTCAAACGCAAAATAATACTAAATTGACAAAATTTCTTCCTAAGGAAAATGGTAATACCATAGCCGCGTTAATATGTCCATGCTGCCATGTTCCCCTTCTCTGAAAAGCTCTTACAGTACGCACATATCACTACCTCAGCAAATGCGCATTTACGGACACTAATTGGACAGGAAAAAAAGCACAAATTTGCAAAAATATTTTTTTGTGGAAAATTATAATTCCATAGCCCCTCCATCTTCCCTTAGAATTTCCTCCCAGCCCGATTCTCCCATCTCTAAAAAGCTGCTACTGTACGCTCATATATCTGCCTTACAAATGCGCATAAACTCACCCTAATGCAAACAAAAAAAGACGAAATTAGCATTATTTGTTCCTTGCAAAAGGGTAATACCATAGCTCCCTTAAAATGTCCATGCTGCCCTGTTCCCCTTCTCTGAAAAGCTCTTACACGACGCACACTACCTCAGCAAATGCGCATTAACGGACACTAATTATAGGAAAAAAGCACAAATTTGCAAGAATATATTTTAGTGGAAAAGCATAATCCCATAGTCCCTACATCTCCCCTTAGAATTTCCACCCAGCCCTGTTCTCTCTTCTCTAAAAAGCTGTTACTGCACGCACAAATATCTACCTTACAAATGCGCATAAACTGACACTAATGCAAACGCAAAAAAAGATGAAATTAGCAAAATTTCTTCCTAAGGAAAAGGGTAATACCATAGCTCCCTTAATATGTCCATGCTGCCCTGTTCCCTTTCTCTGAAAAGCTCTTACAGGACGCACATATCACTAGCTCAGCAAATGCGCATTAGCGGACACAAATTATACAGGAAAAAAGCACAAATTTGCAAGAATATATTTTTGTGGAAAAGCATATTCCCATAGCCCCTCCATCTCCCCTTAGAATTTCCACCCAGCCCTGTTCTCCCTTCTCTAAGAAGCTTTTACTGCACGCACATCTATCTATCTTACAAATGCGCATAAACTGCCAAGAATGCAAACGCAAAAATATACGAAATTACCAAAATTTATAAGGAAAAGGGTAATACCATAGCCCCCTTAAAATGTCCATGCTGCCCTGTTCCCCTTCTCTGGAAACCTCTTACAGGACGCACATATCACTAGCTCAGCAAATGCGCATTAACGGCCACTAATTAGACAGGAAAAAAATACGAATTTGCAAGAATACACTTTTGTGGAAAAGCATAATCCCATAGCCCCTACATCTCCCCTTAGAATTTCCACCCAGCCCTGTTCTCCCTTCTCTAAAAAGCTGTTACTGTACGCATATATATCTACCTCACAAATGCGCATAAAGTGCCACGAATACAAACGCAAAATAATACGAAATTACCAAAATTTCTTCCTAAGGAAAATGGTAATACCATAGCCGCGTTAATATGTCCATGCTGCCATGTTCCCCTTCTCTGAAAAGCTCTTGCAGGACGCACATATCACTACCTCAGCAAATGCGCATTTACGGACACTAATTGGACAGGAAAAAAAGCACAAATTTGCAAGAATATATTTTTGTGGAAAATCATAATTCCATAGCCCCTCCATCTCCTCTTAGAATTTCCACCCAGCCCAATTCTCCCGTCTCTAAAAAGCTGCTACTGTACGCACATATATCTACCTTACAAATGCGCATAAACTCACCCTAATGCAAACGAAAAAAGACGAAATTAGCATTATTTGTTTCTTGGAAAAGGGTAATACCATAGCTCCCTTAAAATGTCCATGCTGCCCTGTTCCCCTTCTCTGAAAAGCTCTTACAGGACGCGCATATAACTAGCTCAGTAAATGCGCATTTACGGACACTAATTGGACAGGAAAAAAAGCGCAAATTTGCAAGGATATAGTTTTGTGGAAAAGCATAATCCCATAGACTCTACATCTCCCCTTAGAATTTCCACCCAGCCCAGTTGTCCCTTCTGTAAAAAGCTGTTACTCTACGCACACATATCTGCCTTACGAATGCACACAAACTGACTAATGGAGACGCAAAAATTACGAAATTACCAAAATTTCTTCCTAAGGAAAAGGGTAATACTATAGCCCCCTTAAAATGTCCATGCTGCCCTGTTCCCTTTCTCTGAAAAGCTCTTACAGGACACACATATCACTAGCTCAGCAAATGCGCATTTACGGACACTTATTGGACAGGAAAAAAAGCACAAATTTGCAAGAATATATTTTTGTGGTAAAGCATAATCACATAGCCCGTACATCTCCTCTTTGAATTTCCGCCCAGCAATGTTCTCCCTTCTCTAAAAAGCTGGTACTGTACGCACCATATCACTACCTTAGCAAATGCCTGTATACTGACACTAATGTGAGCAAAAAAAAAAAGACGAATTGGCCAAATTTTTTTTGTGTGTGGAAAAGACAATCATATTGCCCTCCTAATATGTCCATGTAGTCATATTCCCCTTCTTTGAAAAGCTGTTACAGGACGCACATATAACTACCTCTGCATATGCTGACACTAATTCAACCGGAATATACAGGAATTTGCGAAAATTTCATTTTGTTGAAAAGCATACTCCTATGGCCCCTTCGAATGTCCGCCCAGCGCTGTTGTTTCTTCTGTTAAAAGCTGTTACTTTGTCGCACATATCACTACCTCAGCAATTGATTATATACTGAGACTAATTTAACCAATAAAAATACTAATTTGCAAAAATTTCTTTGAGAAATAGCATAATCCCATAGCTTCTTCGAATGTCCAGCCAGCCCAGTTATCCCTTTCTGATAAGCTGTTACTTGATGCCCATATGGCTCTCTTCAGATGCTGAAATAGGGACACTAATTCAACCCGAAAAACACGAATTGGCGAGAATATTCTAATATTTTTGTTGATAAGCATAATTATACGGCCCTTTACATCGCCCCTTCGAATATTTGCCCAGTCCAGTTCCCCCTTCTGTGAAAAGCTGTTATTGGGCACAAATATCCCTATCTCTTCAAATGCACATATCCTGACACTAATTAACCCGAAAATATACGAATTTGCGTAAATTTTTTTTAAAGCATAATCTTGTAGCGCCTTAGAATGTGCGCCCGGCCATGTCCTCCTTTCTCTGAAAAGCTGTTACTGGTCCCACACATCGCTACCTCTTCAAATGCGCATATAATGGCATTATTTAACCAAAAGATACAGGAAGTTGCGAATTTTTTTTACAGCATAACCGCATAGCATCTTAAAATATTCGCCCCACCCGGTTCTCTCCTCTAAAGAGCTGTTACTGAACACCCATATCACTACATCTGCAAATGCGTATATACTGACACTAATATACATGAGAAATACACGATTTTGGGAAAACTTGTTTTTTGGAAAAGCATAATCCCAATGCCCCTTCGAATATCCGCGCTACCCGGTTCTCCATTCTCTAAATAGCTGTTACTGGATGCCCATATGACTACATCTTGAGATGCGCATATACAGAAACTAACTTAACCGGAAAAACACAAATTTGCGAAAATATAATTTTGAAATAAAATACATATCCATAGCCTCTTCGAATGTCCGCTTAGCCCTGTTCTAGCTTCTCTAATAAGATATTGCTGGACGCGCATACCACTATTCTGCAGGCGCGAATATACTGACAATAAGTTAACCGGAAATACAGGAATATGCGGAAATTTCTTTTTAAGGAAAAGCGTAATCTCAAAAGCCTCTTCGAATGTCTACGCCAGCCCAGTTCTCCATTCTCTAATAAGCTGTTTCTGGGCGCCCATAGGACTTCCTCTTCAGCTGTGCATATACTGAAACTAACTTAACCGGAAAAGTTCGAATTGGCGAGAATATTTTTGTGGGAAAGCATAATCCCCATAGCTCTTTAGGATGTCGGCCCGACCCTGTTCTCTCTTCTCTGAGAAATTTGTTACTGGTCCCACACATCATTACCTCTTCAAATGCGCATATAATGGCACTATTTAACCATAAAATACACGAACTTGCGAAAAAAAAATTTGTTTTGAAAAGCATAACCGCATAGCACCTCAGAATATTCGCCTAGCCCTGTTGTTCTCTGTTCTCTAAAAAGCTGTTACTGAACGCCCATTTCACTACCTCTGCAAATGCACATATACTGACAATAATTTAACCGGAAAATATACGAAACTGCAAGATTTCTTTTTGGAAAGACGGAATCCAGTAGCCTTTTTAGTATGTCCGGACAACCCTGTTCTCTTCTCAAAAAGCTGCTTCTGAACACACATATCACTACCTCTGCAATTGCGCATATAGTTACACTAATATACAAGAATAATACACGAATTTGCAGAAATTTGTTTTTGGAAAAGCATATTGTGAATGCCCCAGCGAATATCCTCCGAGCCTAGTTCTCCCTTCTCTGAAAAGCTTTTACTGGACGCTGATGTCACTACCTCCACAAATGCGCACATACTGACACTACTTTAACCGGAAAATATGAGAATTTGCCAGAATATCTTTGTGGAAAAGCATAATCGCGTAACCCTTTACATAGCCTCTTAGGATATCCGCCCAACCCTTTTGTCCCTTCTGTAACGAGCTGTTACTGGCCGCACAACACTACCTCTGCAAATGCGCAAATACTCACAATTATGTAACCGAAAAATATACGAATTTGCTAAAATTTCTTCAGGTCGAAAACGATAATTCCCTAGCCCGTTCGAATATCCACCTAGCCCCCTTCTCCCTTCACTGAAAAGCTGTTACTTGTCGCACACATCACAACCTCTGCAAATGCGAATATATTTACTCTAATTCACTAGAAAAAAAAAGAATTTGCGGAAATTTGTTTTTGGAAAAGCATAATCATATAGCTCCTTAGAATGTCCGCTTACCCCTATTCTCGCTTCTCTAATAAGCTTTTACTGGATGCGCATATCACTACCTCAACAGATGCCCATATACCGACACTAATTTAACCGGAAAAACGCGAATTTCCGAAAGTATCTTTTAGAGGAAAAGCATAATCTCATACCCCCTTCGAATGCCCGCCCAGCCCTGTTGTCCCTTCTGTAAAAAGCTGTTACTGGATTCTCAAAAAACTACCTCTTCAGATTCGCATATACTGACACTAATTTAACCGGAAAACCCCGAATTTGCGAGAATATTTTTGTACAAATGCATAATCCCATAGCCCTTTACATAGACCCTTAGGATATCCGCCCGGTTTTGCTCTCCTTCACTGAAAAGCTGTTAATGGACGACCTCTGGAAATGCGCATATACGGACACTAATTTAATCGGAAAATAGACGACAATGCTGAAATTTTTTAGAGAAGCTTAATCATATAGCCCCCTTAGAATGTCGGAGCAGCCCTGTTCTCTTTTCTGTGAAAAGCTGTTATTGGCCGCACATACCCCTACATTTGCAAATGTACATGTACTGGCACTTTTTTAACCGGGAAATATACGAAGTTGCGGAAATTTGTTTTCGGAAAAGCATAATCCCATAGCCCCTTCGAATATCCGCCCAGCCCTATTCTCCCTTCTCTAAAAAGCTGTTGCGGGACGGACATATCTCTAGCTCTGCAAATGCGAATATATTTACACTAATTTGCCCAAAGAAAAGAGTTTGCGGAAATCTGTTTTTGGAAAAGCATATTCCTATAGCTCCTTAGAATTTCGGCTTAACCCTTTTCTCACTTCTCGAAAAATCTGTTTCTGAACGTACATATCACTACTTCTGCAAACGCGCATTACTGATACTAATTTAATCAGAATATATACAAATTCGCAAAAATTTATTTTCGTGGACAAGCATAATCCTGTGGCACTTTAGAAATTCTGCCCAGGCTTCTTCTCACTACTCTAATAAGGCTGTTACTGTACGCACATATCACTACGTAGGCAAATGCGCATATACTGACACTAATTTAACCGGGCTCGCGAAAATTCCTTTTTGTTGACAAGCATAATCCCATAGCTCCTTAGAATGCCCACTTATTCCTGTTCTCGCTTCTCTAAAAAGCTGTCACTGGACGCACATATCACTACTTCGGCATACTCGGATATACTGACACTAACTTAACCGTAAAAAATTGAATTTGCGAGATTATTTTTTTGTGAAAAAGCACAATCCCATAGCCCTTACATGGCCCCTTAGAATGTCCGCCCAGCCCTGTTATTCCTTCTCTAAAAAGTTGTTACTGGACGCACATATCCCTACCTCTGTGAATGCGCATATACTGATACTAATTTGACAGGAATATACGCGAATTCGCGAAAATTTCCTGATGTGGAAAAGCATAACCCCACAGCTCTTTAGAATGTCCGCTGAGCGCTGATATCCTTTCTCTAAGAAGCTATTTCTGGACGCACATAAAACTACCTCGGCACATGCACATAAACTGACACTAAGTTAACCGGAAAGTACTCGAATTTGAGAAAATTTCTTTCTTTAGGATAGCATAAGGCCATAGCCTTTTAGAATGTCTGCTTAGCCCTGTTTTCCCTTGTCTGAAAAGCTGAAACTCGACCCGCATATGACTACCCTTAAAAATGCATAATCCCATCGCCCCTTAGAACGTCTGCCCAATCTTTCTAAGGCTATGGTTATGGAAATACACGTATAGTGGCACTAATTGAAGTGAATGCACAAATTTCCGTAAATTGTTCTTATTTAAACAAATGAGCGTATGGCCCATTAGGATAGCGCGTGGCCATGGTTCGAGATCACATAAAAGCAAAACGAAAGTTAAAACTACGAAGAAGCGACGAAAATATTTCTGTCCTAGGCACAGGTTGAAAACTAAAGCGCGCCTCCATCCTCGACCATGTAATCCTAAACTTTTGTTGCACTTCAAAACTGAAACCATAACTGCTGTAAAACCTAATTTTTTTTTCTACCGGATTTCTCTTCAATGTAACCAGTTTGTACCGGAAGCACTCAAAAAGCTTGGATAAATATAGATTACAATATTTTTACTCGTACATAAAATTTCTGTATGCGCTTCAGCTGGCATCGATCGGCTCATGAGCAACTGCCAACAAGCTGCTTCAGTTTCATAGAAAACCTCAGAAAAAATGTGCCGCTCCAAACTAAAGAGATAGTCACTAATGAGCAACTGCGAAATGACTTTCGTTTCGTCCTGTAGCGGTTTGGTAACAATAGCGCTTGTTCTTCATAACTATTGCAGAAAAAATGTGCTTACCTCTCGTCCGCCGTGAAATTGAAGAGATTTTGCCCTTGTCTTGTACACTGCCGCGCAGCTCGCCTTTTTTTCTTTCCTCAGTGTTTCCGACATTGCCTGAACGTTCGCGTGCAGAGAAAGAAATTGTATAACTGCAGATCATACGAGAAAAAAAGCAAGCATGTGCAAAGAAAGCAACAGGAGCAGACGAATAGAGTGGCAGCCAAAGTAAGAAGGATGAAAATGCCACCCTTTGGCTCAACAAATGAAGCGATTAAACAAATGTATAGGTCAGCGAAAGAGAAACCAGCTCAAAACACTCTTTGTTTTAGCAGATTATTGCATCGGTTTCCTTAATTACTTCGTAGGTTGAAGAGATAAAGCCCCATGTGCAAAAGATACTGAAGTTTCCTGTGGCTACCAGGGTCACGGCGCCGCTGTATTGCCGATACCAGAGCTATCCCCACTGTCCACCCACTGGATAAGCTAACTGCGAACTGCATTGAATGAAAGAAAAAAAAAAGCGCCTTGCAGCGGACGTGCGAGCGTTCCCTTCACGTGATCTGCACAAGGGTAGCTACTACGGCCGCGCATGCGCACAGCGATTCCTAGGCGCTGCTAGACTCAGCCGACAGCGCATACTCAAAACCACACGCCGCCGTGCCCGCTTTGGCGAACTATGCGAAGAACAGTGCTTGTGTTTTGTTGAAGCAGAAAGCGTTTCCTGAGCGATGAAGGCTCAATTTTTTATCTTTATAGCCTAATTTCAACATACGTAAAAAGGTACTAATCAAAGCGTTTCAGAGCGTCCTACTGCCACCGTTCGCTATATTTACCAATGTAGCAAGACAACTGCACAAGGCACCAACTCCAAATTTGGCTAAGTTAGTTCAGTTCAGTGCGTGGCGAAACTTTCGTTTTCCTAGTTTTCAAAAAAAATAATTGGTATGAATTGCTGAACCTGCATTTTGTTGTTCGTTACTTTCATGTGCCATACCAAGTTTGCAATTGGTTCGTTCGACGTACTCGTCGAACTAAAACAAGGCAACTTTTCCAGATTTAGTTAAAACAAGGAACATGTTATGGCTAATGCATAGGCAGAGTTTGTGATATGTGGGCTTACTGCGGCGTTTGGAATAAATAGCGTGACAGAACGTTCCAGAGAATATATAACAAGCATTAACAGCAGAGCAAAATTTTGCACGCAGCAGATGCATAAATACAAATATCAGCAAGATCAAAGCTAGCACTAATAGCCGGACTAGTATGTAAAATTGGTGTTTGAAGTTAAATACGTGTGGATCAAAAACCACTTATGCAAAAAAAAAGAATTATTTACAAGAAGTTTCCATATGTCACGCTCTCGTTTTTAACTACGTTTCTGAATGCCCGGGAAGAACTGCGTCACACAATGACCCTATTCACCACAAATGACGGGTACCTTACGTGCAATGCAAACCGAAATGTTAGTGCAACTGATTTTATTTGGAACCTTGAAAAAATTATTCTATCTTCCTCCCTACAGTGTTTTTGATCAGTGATAAGATGCTCGCCCACTGTCCTCCGTAATAGTGAGGGTGTGCCGTTTTTCTTCTCGGTGAAAGTAAGAGCAAGGTAATGGGTAATGTGCAGACAGTTCGTGGGTTTATTGTGCATTTTACAATAACTTACATAGGCAAGCGCTCCGGACTGGTACGAGTGTTTTGCGAAGGCGTATAATTTAGCCCACTTCGCCGTTAAAACAACAAACGCCACCTAGATCAAATTTAGCGAAAATGGGGGAAGGGGTCTGGCAAATGTTTTTGCGAAGTTATGAATGCGTGCGAAATAACTACTGCCGCTGTCAACAAAAAAAATCTGTGTGTGCCTTAAACTGACACAAGGCAGTTATCAGCTATGCTTCTCAGTAACCCGAGGTAACTATTTTAAACAATGTTTATGTTTATTTTAAACGAAGGGCGGGCTCCCTTAAATATGTGCTGAGCCCATCGAAATGCTGAGCACGACAATTAAAAGTTCACAAGACGACGGTGGCGATATGATGACCACGTGATGGTGGCTATGACGTTGGCGTGACTGCTTGGGTTGTTTGGCAGGAAAAAGACTGTGCAGAAACCGCCGACCATGATTACCAATGCAAGCCAATAACCCAAACAAATAAACGCACGAACAAACAAACCAACCAACGAAAGAAGCAAGACACTAACCATCGACCGAACGAACGATTCAACGACCCAATTTATGAACGACTGAAAGAGTGAAGAATATAGGAACTAATGAATTGAACTACAAAACTACTTCAAGAACGAAGGATCTGAACTAACAAACTACATAGCGAGCGAACAAAATGAACTAACAAACACATTACCTACCGAAAGAACGATTATTTTCCTTGTCGAGTCCTTCCACTGACCATTTACCACAGACTAACCAGAAAAACTCGTTGAAGAGGCAAGAAAATTATTCACTTAGAAGTTGCTACTTCTTCCTGTCACATAAGTATTCATGTCCCCGACGACATAGCCTCAATCACGTCGTCATATCACCATTGTTGTGTCGTAATCTTGCCGTTGTGCTCAGAATGTCGCTGGCGCTGGTTATTATTACTAGTAGTAGTAATAGTTGTGGCATTATTATACATTGTTAAAAGAATGCAACAAGATCTCTAGGCTCCACTTTAACTTTTAAAGAATGGCGTGGCAAGAGAAGTGAAAACAAAGTTCAGATGTCAGCATAAGGCAAAATATGTGCACTGCACATGAACACAAGCTTCAAGGATCGTCGCCAAAGAAAACAGGTGCGGGCCGAAACAGAATGGTGTACTGTGCACTTGTCTCACAAATAATTCAGCATGGACAAAGCAAACACGATCGTTACTCACTTTACCAAGCTGCGCGGATCTACATAGAATTCCTTCTCATAAAGGTAAGGTCGCTCTTCAAACATTCTCAGAGACATAAGCATGCAACGGCAACAACAAGGCGTAAATGGCCCTGTGTGACTGCCTACGCGAATATGCCGAAGCGTGCTTTATCACGATTACAACTGCCTCGAATACGTCCCGAATACGTGTGATACGTGTCTTACTTCTCTGTCCACCGACCTGTTATCAGCCCTCTTCCCTCGACAAGCATGACACGCTGTCATTGTTCTACACCTTCGTCCTTCGTCCTGCTTACGTAGATGTGTCACACAGTGCATTCACCTGAATTTGTGGTTGTATTTCTTAACACCTTCTGAAACCTGCAATTCAGAAATGTAAAAATTAAAAATTATACGAGGTGAAAGTTGTGCAAAAACGGTGCATCAATTCACTCGTTGCATAGCGTAAGAAACAATCCTGCACATAAGCGTTAATGGTACGTGGCTTTAAATATAAAAGATTCGCTTCTAATATGTTCGAACATGTGCGACGGACAGCGGTGTGATTTTTCGTTCTGCAAAACCTGGTTCTTGGGGTATATTGATTCCAAATTTTTTTTTCAAGCTGATGGTGCCGCGACATAAATCAACAACAAGCTGAAACGCAGGCAAACATGAAGCTGTCAGGAGTTAAGTAATCTCCGAATACATTATCAGCAAGTTTAATTGCGTTCTGCAAAAAAACAAGCCAACAGGTTATTTTTTCAACGCGTCAACATCAAATTCAGCGGCGTGCTGCACTGAAAAGCAGCTGTAGTACACTTGTCTAACCACTGACGCGCCTACATAACAGGCAAAAAAAGAAAGTGGTTACAGCATGAAGCAGCGGAAAGCGCGTTGAGTATGGCTTCTACACCAATAACTGACAGAGCGTAATTACTTCAAAATACTTGCTGACTGTTTTCACCTTGTCTGGGAAGCTAAACTTTGCCTGGCTGTCCGTCCCTGCATCGCTTGAACGAAGAGCCACGGGTGTAAACTAGCAGCCAGTATCCCTTCAGTCATCTGTTGTGCCTTTAGAAAAGCAGCGCGAGTTTCATTCTGATGGTATAATCTAAAGCTATTCACGAAAGCAGATAAGCACGATAAGCACCCTCGCGTGCGAAATCAGGCACACTCGACAATGAAAAATGGTAGCCTAGGCGAAAGCAAGCCGCAATATTAGTGCTTTCTGTATACACCGCCTGTTATGGCAGCGAAGGCGACGTTTAAATGCAAGGAAACGGCCTAAATCAAAGAAAGGAACTAAGGCAGTACAGACGTTCCTTTGAATACGAACTCGCTTAACCAGCCGTGTTTATGAAGAAATTGTGATAGAAAGAAGCAGATTATTGCCTGCTGTGGCTTTATGCCTTGGTGGCGAACTTCTAATCAGCAGCACACCAGGCCGCTATAACTGATGGCTACCAGGTCGGCAGTCAACGCAGCAAGACACCAGACCGCCAGAACTGCCATACACTTGGTGGGCAAGTTAGGTAGCAAGATACCAGGCCGTTAGAACACCTGGCCACCACGACTGCAGGCTAAACAGAGAGTCACCAAGCCTCTAACATAACTGACTATCAGAATGAATATTTGATGTTTAATGGTGCAAGGGCAAGGTGTGGCCAAAGAGCGTCATAACTGACTATCTGGTCTGTAGTGCGGACAGGAACGTACCAGATCTCTAGGACAGCTAGCCACAAGGTCCGCAGGCCACGTAGCAAGGCAACAGGCTGCTAGAAGATCGTGCCATAAGGTGTACAGAGCGACCAGCTTGATGCCAAGCCACTAGACCAGCTGGCCAGTCCTCAGTACGGCAGTCTGCAGTACGGGCAGCAAGATGCTAGGCTGTTAGAAGTGGCCACCAGGTCCACAGGCCGGGCAGCAACATGCCAGGACGATAAAACAATTGGCCACAGGATCCACAGCATGACTAACAATACACTATATCTCAACAAAATATGTGGTCACCATGTCTGAAGAGGGGATAGCAAGACACCAGGACAATTGAAGAGCTGGCCACCAGGTCCGCAAGGCAGGGACCAAGACAATGGGCCGCTAGAACAGCCTAGCGATCTTAGTTGGCGCGAAAAAGGTTTATTAAAGAGTGGCGCATACCTATAGTGGCAAATACGTAAACTGTAAATCAAGATGGCGTAAAAGAAATTCATTGAATATTGGCAGATACCGTCACAAACTCAGCGAGACAAGTAGGCTTGAAAGTTCGTAACAATCTCTGTACCCTCGGCACAGCAACGCTATGCTCTACACATTATTGGCGTGAAACAGCATTATGGGGATTAAAAAACCAACATATGAACAAACGTATCGCAACCTGGGCGAATTTCCCAAAGAATGCAAACCGCACTAATGCGGTATTACAATTGCAACACGCTACAGTACACATAACTGCAATATTCTTGTTGTAGGCTTAGTACTGTGTTGTTATTTAGAAGAATATCAGTATTGAGTTTCAGTCGGTGGGCTTTTTAACTACCGAGTCGGTAACTTAAAAGTTAAGTTAGTCCAGTCTCACCACGAACACGCAGTCTCGTTTAAAAAAGTCACCGACGATTGCGATACTACCTAATGGGAAATTTGAGCGCAGCTGTATACGTGTATTCATTTCGAGATATTTCGGCCTGAGCGGACAGTCTCGTGCGGCACGTTCCAAATTGAGCGAAGTGTGGCACGACTTCTTTGCTAAACAAGAGATCGCAAGAGGCAGCGCGTGGTTCACGCGTAGGCTCAATTCATAGCAGCCGCCGCAGACAGACCTCCACTCATGCAGTGCTTTGTTTCCATATATGGTATCGGTGGACGCGCTCACCGGATGCCAGACGACGGCGCCATCTCGTTGTGGTCGTCGTGGCAGAGCCTGCCTTGCACAGCACTACACATTTCTCACGCTTTCGCCATACCCTCTTCCTCCGCTTTCCTCCTCGCGCTCTATTCGCTATAGCCATCTCTCATCCCCCTTGGACTCCAAGTTCGCTCTTTCATCCTTCATTGTGCTCGTTCGCTGCGTTACACCGAGGAACGCCGACCCTGAACGCAGGAACGGGAACCTAGGAGCTTCGCTTGAATTAAAATATCCTATTTTAGTGGCCAGTGGCAAGTATGGACAGCAGATTTACGCCGAATGGGCTTGCGTCGCTATCAATCAGGAAGAAACCTGGAAAAGCGAACTGTGCTTTCTTTTACTGTAGCTTTAAATCGGGAGGTTTTATATTACAAGGTGTCTCGGGAATTCTGAGAGACGTCAATGTGTAAAACTCCGGACGAATTTGTACCAGCAATTATAGGACACCAAAGCGAAGTGTGTCGACAAGACAGATTTCGGTGTTGGGATGCTGGAGTGAATATGTAGTCATTACTGCTGCGCACACGAATAATGCCTGATAAATGAAAGTTTGTTGGAAAGCAGCATCAAATGCATACTGTGAACACAAATACTCTACCGCTATTTTGCTATGATGCTACAATTGTTCGCAACGAACGTCTACTATTCCTACCGTCTTCTCCATACGATGATGCACTGAATAGCTTCCAACTTTCCAAATTCAATTTTCTTTTTGTCATAAAATCAGTCAGGTGGGATCACAGTGGCTGCTTTAATTATGGATGTTTATTATAACGTCTTGCTTACGCTTCATTGCTAAGAGTTATAAGAAACGTTGCCGTACTCGAACTTATAGTGCGTGTAACTGTCTTTTTGGCAATTTCCTTTGCAGAGCGAAAAGATGAGCTCACCTTGGCTGGCTCTTATGTCAGGCCACCATGCTACGTCCCACTCGGGACCTTGTGACGACGCAAGAAAGGCCACAGTTGTCCGTGCCACACCAGGTCGGTCTCGTGTCGTTCGTTCGAGGTACCGTTGAAAAAAGAAAGACTTCGCACGTGTATTTGAGCAACACTGAAACCAAGGTAGGCACACGAAAACCTCGGAGTTGTATTATGAACAACGTCCAAAGCCACCATGATCTCACAGAAAATTAAAGTCATCAACAGTGCTGAGTACTCCCGCGTAGTGTTACTCCCTATGGCATCCAACGCATCTTACTGGGGAGAGAAAGACATCGCCACTTTGGCGTTTGCATCCTGCCATGACTGCGTCAGGCGCTATCTAGCAACAAAAACGACAGGATAAGCCCAGTTTGTGCTAGCAATTGGTAGTAGGTTCTTTAATTTTTTTCGCTTGTTTCAACTTGCAAAAGCACGGGCCTTACTTTGTGCGATCTCTTACGGAGATATCTCACTTTCGGGAGATTCGGCACAGCACTCATTGAAGTATACGGCCGACAGCGTTCTGGGCACTGCGCAAAGATCACGAGCTTGAACACTCTCCGTCGTGTGTGTGTGTGTATATATATATATATATATATATATATATATATATATATATATATATATATGTGTGTGTGTATGTGTGTGTGTGTGCTAAGAGATTACAAACCCTACGGTCATAGTTTTACCTCAAGCACCTATCTCGCCTAACCTGATTACGTATAAGCAGGTTGGGCATTTGTTTGAAATTTCGGCAATGACTGTATGTCTGGAAGCCGGACACCAACATCACATTGTTCTTGCATTTCGCTCATGCTCATTCGAACTTTGCTTCACGTAGCTGGCAGATCTGCCTACGTGATGCCCGATGGAAGATTGTCGAATATTAGATTTCACCTTCCGCCCATGGCACGTCAAGAATGCGGTTCTTGTAATGAGCTTTGCAAGAAGGATCAATTCTTGGTTATAACCTTATCAGATTAGTTGTACAGAAATTATAACGCGTGTACCGTTACCCTGTGCAATATGCTTTTTTTTTTCGACTATGTTTTCGACTATGGGAATTCGTAAGATGAACTACGGCTGCTGTGTATGACAGTTAACAAAGTAAAAGTAAGGTTGAATATTATAATGCATAAGACAAAGGTAATGTTTGATATTCTAGCTATGGTATCTGATCATGGCAAGGGAGCTTGCAGGAAAATATAAACGGTTGGATCCTACGCCGTACGCATTAAGAAATCATGACCGGCAGCTTACCGTTACCATTGAACAGTGTACAACAATTGCATTCTGCAGGTACAAAAATATGGGGCAGACACACGCGGATTAACAAATAACCCTGAGAAGAAAATGTTAGAAGTAACGTTCAGAGATGGTAGACAGCGATGTGGATGAAAGAGCAAACAGGGTAGCCAATATTCTAATTGACATTAAGAGGAAAAGATTGAGCTGGGTGGGCCGTGTAACGCGTAGGGTTGATAACGGGAAGTACGTTACTGTTACAGAATACGTGCCAACTGCAGGGAAGCTCGAGGACGGCAGACAATTAGTTGGTGTGATAAAATTAGAACGATGACAGGCTTAAAACTCAATGGGCTGGCACCAGTCAAGGGTTATGGAAATCGCTGGGAGACAACATAAGTATGCTGATTGTGGTGACTGCTATATTTTCTTTCATTGGGGTTGGCCTCCTATTTTTCTTTACTAAGCTTCTTTTTTATGTTCGAATTCGCCGACAAATGCTATGAGATGCATTGGGCAACCAGACGAGCCGACGAGGTCAGTTTGGGCAATAACCAGTAAGAGCGACAAATACTTGAGATGAAAGGATACATATGTGTATTGTGATACTCGAGAGTGAAATTAGTTGCTCTGTCGCATAAGAAGTTGTGATATATCGGAATGAATAACATGAAATTATATATCTCCTATACTTGAATTATGTTGTCACAAGATTGCACTTGGTTTGCGTGCTTCGCTCGCATTCGTCAATTTTTGCATTATCCTTATCGCTATCTAATTACCAACAAGCCGAAGTAAAAGTTTCTCATCAAAGAGCTTTAAAGTGATGGGGCGTTCACAAAATTTCATTAGGAGAACCAAGCATTGGATAGCACCAAGATAAATTTCTATACGTTCGTCTGTCTCACTGTCGCGACAGCTCTGGCTTCGCTTCACTCAATGTAGGAACAAGGAGTCAAGAATGAAGTAGGATATAACGTAGTTTCCTGGATTAGTATCCAATAATTTCCAATAGGAGCAACACTTGACTTCAGTCAACCAAGAGAAAGGCTGGCTTTAGGAAGGAATACTCTACAATGGATCACATCCATGTCATCAATCAGGTAATCGAGAAACCTGCAGAGTATAGTCCACATCTCTATGTGGCTTTCATAGATTATGAAAAAGACTTTGATTCAGTAGAGATACCAGCAGACATTGAGGCATTATGTAATCAAGGAGTACAGGAGGAATTCATGAATATCACGGGAAATATATACAAAGATTCCACAGCTATCTTGATTCTCTATAAGTAGAAAGATACCTATAAAGAAAGAGGTTAGGCAGGGAGACACAATATCTGCAGTGCTATTACCGCATGGTTGGAAGAAGTATTAAAGCTATTACACTGGAAAGGCTCAAGAGTGAGTATCCACGGCGAATATCTCAGCAACTTTCGGTTTGTAGACGACATTCACCTGTTCAGCAACGATGGGGACGAGTTGCAACTTATGATTAAGGACCTTGACAGAGAGAGATTAAGAGTAGGGTTGAAGATTGAAATGCCGAAGACAAAGATAATGATCAATAGCCTGGCAAGGAAACAGGAGTTCAGGATCGCCAGTCAGCCACATGAGCCTGTGAAGAAGTACGTTTACTTAGTTAGTCAATCATAGGGGACCCTGATCATGAGAAGGAAACTTACAGAACAATAAATATGGGTTGGAGCGCGTACGACGGCACACATTGTCAGATACTGACCGGAAGCTTACCATTATCATTGAAAGGAAAAGTGTACAATCAGTGAATATTTTATCGGCGCTAACATATGTAGCAGAAACTTGGACATTGACAAAGCAGCACGAGAACAAGCTAAGGACCGAGCAAAGATCGAGGGGACGAAGAATGTTATGCGTAACGTTAAGAAACAGGAAGAGAGTGGCATGGATCAGAGAGCATGGGGGACAGCCGATATCCTAATTGACACTAAGTGAAAAAATGCAGCTGGGCAGGCCATATAATACGTTAGTTATATAGCCGGTGGACCATTAAGGTTACAGAATGGGTGCCAAGAGAAGGGAAGCACAGTCGAGAGAGAGAGAGTAATATAGGAAGGCAGGGATGTTAACCAGTCAAGGGTCTGGTTGGCTACCCTACGCGCAGTGACGACGGCAAAAGACTAGGTGGGGCGATGAAATGAGGGAATTCGCAGGCGCGAGTTGGAATTGGCTGGAGAAGCACAGGTGTATTTCGTGATCGCAGGGAGAGGCCTTCGGTCCACAAGTGGACATAAATGTATTATAATGATGAAGAACGTAGTTTCTGGAGTCGCAAAGCAAAGAGTGGAGAATAAATGCTTGCCCTGCATATCAACAGATGGCTCTGTCTGAAATGGTGCAGCCTATAAGTAATTGACTGATCAATAATCAACAAGGCATAAAAAATGTAATTTGGAACTTTTTGCTGGGCAAGTTGGTGGATGCGTATGTTAGGAAGAGTTGCACAAACAAAAGGCCGAACACAGGAAAAAACGAAGTCGACGGAAAAAAGCGCTCAAGTAATCCAATACAAGATCTCATTATATGGTTCGAAGTAGAATCGTTTCCTGCATGCCACGCTGTTGTACAACCAGCAACGTACCAGTTGGCCCCAATTATCACTTCGAAATGCCTTATGCATGTCACCTGAAAGCAAAATTATACGCATACTACGCATACGTTGGAATCTATAAGAATCATGGCGCGTAATCAAATCCTGTACAACTATCGGCTTTGCGTACCATTCTGTTTACTTTCATCGTGCGCGCCATGTAATCCCATAAAATGCTTACTTTTATCCGCCACAAAGGTTACATCTCTAATACAGTTCACGAGCTATGTAAAGTTCAAACACTCAATCCGGCAGATACAGTGCCAGACACCTACATAGTGATGCCACAAGGACATAACTATCGGCTTTGCGTACC
This sequence comes from Dermacentor variabilis, assembly GCF_050947875.1. NCBI lineage: Eukaryota > Metazoa > Arthropoda > Arachnida > Ixodida > Ixodidae > Dermacentor > Dermacentor variabilis. Next base: position 62,285,992 of record NC_134577.1, on the reverse strand, counting down.
ATTCTGTTTACTTTCATCCTGCGCGCCATGTGATCCCATAAAATGTTTGCATTTATCCGCCACAAAGGTTACATCTCTAATACAGTTCACGAGCTATGTAAAGTTCAAACACTCAATCGGGCAGATACACAGCGCCAGACACCTACGTAGTGATGCCACAAGGACATAACTATCGGCTTTGCGTACCATTCTGTTTACTTTCATCCTGCGCGCCATGTAATCCCATAAAATGTTTACATTTATCCGCCACAAAGGTTACATTTCTAATACAGTTCACGAGCTATGTAAAGTTCAAACACTCAATCGGGCAGATACACAGCGCCAGACACCTACGTAGTGATGCCACAAGGACATAACTATCGGCTTTGCGTACCATTCTGTTTACTTTCATCCTGCGCGCCATGTAATCCCATAAAATGTTTACATTTATCCGCCACAAAGGTTACATTTCTAATACAGTTCACGAGCTATGTAAAGTTCAAACACTCAATCGGGCAGATACACAGTGCCAGACACCTACGTAGTGATGCCACAAGGAGATAACTATCGGCTTTGCGTACCATTCTGTTTACTTTCATCCTGCGCGCCATGTAATCCCATAAAATGCTTACTTTTATGCGCCACAAAGACTACATCTCTAATACAGTTCACGAGCTATGTAAAGTTCAAACACTCAATCGGGCAGATACACAGTGCCAGACACCTACATAGTGATGCCACAAGGACATAACTATCGGCTTTGCGTACCATTCTGTTTACTTTCATCCTGCGCGCCATGTAATCCCATAAAATGCTTACTTTTATCCGCCACAAAGGTTACATCTCTAATACAGTTCACGAGCTATGTAAAGTTCAAACACTCAATCCGGCAGATACAGTGCCAGACACCTACATAGTGATGCCACAAGGACATAACTATCGGCTTTGCGTACCATTCTGTTTACTTTCATCCTGCGCGCCATGTGATCCCATAAAATGTTTGCATTTATCCGCCACAAAGGTTACATCTCTAATACAGTTCACGAGCTATGTAAAGTTCAAACACTCAATCGGGCAGATACACAGTGCCAGACACCTACGTAGTGATGCCACAAGGACATAACTATCGGCTTTGCGTACCATTCTGTTTACATTCATCCTGCGCGCCATGTAATCCCATAAAATGTTTACATTTATCCGCCACAAAGGTTACATCTCTAATACAGTTCACGCGCTATGTAAAGTTCAAACACTGAATCGCGCAGATACACAGTGCCAGACACCTACGTAGTGATGCCACAAGGACATAGACGAGTTATGTCGCTTGTCGAAGGAATAATTCCAATGAGATACATTAAGGATTGTGTAGCTCTTATATCGCAGTGGCACATGCCCATACTGGAGGATTGGCCAAGGATTGGCTCGCAGCCTGTGGGACCTACGATATGTCTAATTCAAAGAAAACGAATTCATTATAATGCGCTCATTCATTAAGGCCCGTCTGCGTACTTCTGAGATACGCGCAGAATTATGTGTTAAGGCTATACGTAGAATTTTATTTTGATTGCACCAAAGTTGTGTGTACTGACAGTACTTTGCCGGTCAGCATATAGGAGTTGATTAAGACCTTTTGCTGCTACTGGCACGTGAAACGCACCACTTCCGCATACATATACCCACAAATATATCTGCCACGGCATTGAATGACCGAGCAGTCACAGCCACGCCAATCCCGGGAGTGAAGGCAAAGGTAACGTAGCTTTAAACAATAATAATAATAATATCTGGGGTTTTACGTGCCAAAACCACTTTCTGATTATGAGGCACGCCGTAGTGGAGGACTCCGGAAATTTTGACCACCTGGGGTTCTTTAACGTGCACCTAAATCTAAGCACACGGGTGTTTTCGCATTTCGCCCCCATCGATAGCTTTAAACACATATATATCTAACTAGTTGCGCAACTTGTCGAATGAACATTACCGCTGCCGCTGCTACGCTATTTATGTGACCCACATTGTAGGTCTGCTACACTGCCCTGTGCGGGTAGCCGCATGCCTTACCATTTCGCATAATAATTAATAGCTCTGAATATTGTAACCAGATGCTTCAGCCTCTTTGTAAGGCGAGACATTTTGAGTGCGTGTATCTGTGAAAAACAGAGAAAAATAGACAATCGGAAGACGTTGGCACGAGGAAGACTTCGACGACGAAAACGGCCTTTGAAGCACGATAAAAAAGAACGAGGGCGTCATGGTGACAAGCATAACGTGAGCACAACGATCGTGTTGCGAAGACGACAAAGCTTGACTAGGTCACCAACATGACAGCGATGATATGAGCATTATAGTGGTCCGACTAAGATAGAAAAACGACGACGACGAGATATCGAAGCGACGACGACGACATGGCATAGCGACAATAGAATGATGGGGACACCGACATGCTGAGCGCGACAACCACAAGCTTACAAGTCGATGGCGAAGTGACTATGTGATAGTGACCTGACAATTTAATTGCTGTGACAGGAAAAAAAGTAGCAGCTATAAACAGGTACACTGCATGAGTCGTCTTGACGATGACGCTTAAGCAGCGGCGGTCACAGCTGCAAGCGCCCGCTCGAGAATGTGAAAGTTTAAATTTTAACGTCTAGTATTAGAATCGCGAATAATTTCTCTAAAAATTCCACACTCATCAGCCAACAGGCGAATGTTGGAGCATACTAATCAAATAAGGCTGTTCATGTATGTTACGAAACACAAGGCACAGTGAACTAACACTTGCAGCACACCTTAGTCAACACAACATATCGATAAATTTTAACCGTAACCAGCAACGTAGTGCAAGCGATTAAGTAGAAAACATTCTATCCATTTTAGAACGTCAGTACGAGCATTCAAGTGGCTTATATTGTGAATTAAAACAATGTGACATCTTAACTAGTGCTTTCAAAAAATAAAAAAGGCGTTAAGCGTGTCATGAATGAACGAAATGCGACACATTTTATTGTTAAAAATTACCACTTAAGTCTTGCGTTAGTATTTCCTGAAGGCATGCTGTGCAATTGAAAAAAGACTGACGTATGAAAAAAATATCGATTGGGTTTTCAACACACTGTCTTCTAACAGATTGCAAGATATGCTTCTAAGCGAAATGGGCAGTAGTTGCTAAATTTCGGTTACCAGATTTCTGGAGGGGGACAACATTCACTACCTTCCGTTTATCAGGTACAACGCCTGTATCGAGTGACTGTCCAAAATTTTTGCTAGTGTAACAAAACTGTAGGCGGAAGTCTTAATATTGTGGAACCCAGGTGAAGAACCGTAATAGGGTTTGTCGATAAGGTTAGCAACATCTGATATACCAACAGTCGCAGCAAAAATAACTGAATAATCATAGTTACAATACTTCGTCAAAGTGAGTTGCGGAATCACTTTTGGGAAATGGCTTAACAGAAGAGACGCCTAATAAGGTTAAGTTATTAGAAAAAGGACTAATTACTTTAAAAATATTTTAATACTAGATTTAAAAATTCATGGCAGAGTAACAGTAATAAAATTACGTTTTTGGATATTTTAACGCTTCAATGTAGTCATTAGAAACTGCCTTGCATGCCTTCCAACGACAAAGACTCGAGGACAGCTTGGCTGAGTGGTAAATGCGCTTTATTCTTTGACGAAATCGTTTGATATACGTGGTATACCAGAATGCTTGCGAGTTGGAAATTATAGTACGGCTGGGAACATATTTGATCATTAGTTCATTTACATTGCCGGCAAAAGTGTCCCAATTAAATTGAACAGAATGGTCGTGAACAAACGCACAAAACTGGTCATTGATGGTTTCGAAGTTCCCTTTCTTATTGTCGATAATCTTAATTTGTTGCTGTTATTGTTGGAAGGCTTGAACTAATGCTAAAATAAATAACCGAATGGTCACTTAAAAGCAGACGGAAAGTAATCTTTGAAAAAAAGGTTAGATTCAGTACTGCGTCGGTAGTGTTCGAGACATTAGAGAAATCCCTAGTCGGTTGCGTTACCACTTGCCAAAATGAAGAAACGAAACATAAATCTAAAAAAAATCTTTGACCTATGAGATGAAAATGGTACTTATGTAGCAAGTTGACTGTTTTGCGTTTCTCGGTTATACTGGATAGAGACGATAATAAAGGGAGAGCAAGTATCAATTGCTGAAGACAAAGAATAAAATTGGTTCAGCACGCTTGTAATGTTAGTAAAGGTACAACATTCATGGCGCTGTGAAGACTGTCCACTTCGCCTCTCGCTACTCTGTCAAATGACCTACAGGAACTACGTTTCCTTCGCGTTGGTCATTTGGCAATTTTCCTGAAACGCACTTAGATTCAGCATCATAGCACTTGGATAAGAATAGCGATTCGGCCGAGTTGGTCTAAGTTTATGGCGTGATTTTTGCAGCACAAAAGGATTGCGAAAAAGAAAACACAAGCGGTCGTGTTTGTCCTTCCATTAACCATTATGTTCTTCATCTTTGATTTCGGCACTACAGTGTTTCACGCTGCAAAAATACCGCCATGAACATAGCGCTTGTCGTTTGCGAGCAGTTTGTCGTATCTAAGCGTTATTGCAAGCGTCAAGAGGATTGGTCAAGAAATCACACACACTCAGTGGCCCATACTATAAAGGCTACTTCAAAGGAAGTCACGTGCACTAAAGAATCAATTGATTATGACGTCCTAATTGATGAGGATGTCTGCTCTTCAGAGATACTTATGATAATTATATAGCATTGTTTTATGTAGATATCTACTTCTTTAAATTACTCAGAACAGGCACGCACTGGCACCGCTTTGCCGGTCAGTACACAGGGGTTAAACAGTCCGTTTTCTGGTATACTAGGACTCACTCATATATAACCTTCGCACACTTATATCCACAAATATATGCGCCAGCGTACCGATCGAACCAGAAGCAGCAGCCAAGCGAATCCGGGAGGGTAGGCAAAGAAAGCTTCGCTTTAATATGCTTATGTATGTAGTAATGAACTGCGAATATAAAAGCTGCTGTTACGGCACTTTTTAGGTGGCTTAAGTTATGGTAACGCCATCCCCCACTATGTAACTAGCCGCGTGCCTGCCTGCCTGCCTATCTCGCACCCTTAATTGCTCCACACCGTGTTACCAGATGCTTCATTGTCTCTGTAATTGCGTGCGCAAGAGAGAGAGAGAGAGAGCGATACGATGAGAAGGCAGTGGAACGACGACGTCGACAACACAACATGAAGGATGAAAACGCCATTGAAGTACGGCAAGAGATGAACACAGGCATGGGGCCAGCGACAACACGAATATTGTGATGACGTCAAGAAGACTAACGCGGCGAAACGACGACACAGCCGCAGCGCTGATGAGTGCCACGACGCTTGGCTGGGACACCGTCATGAGCGCGACGAGACAGGGAAACAACGACAAGAGTTTGGCGGCAATGACACGTAGGGGGCGACGACATCGACATGCTGAGCACGACAGCCACAAGTTCACAAGATGATGGCGACATGACGTTGTCATGGTGGCTATGACGTCGGTGGCGCGAATACTCCTCCCCCCCCATTTTAACAGATTGAATACTTCTTCCAAGCATGCAGTGAATAGCATTTGAGAGATTGTCTCTCCTTGTCTGACCCCTTTCTGTATAGGTATCGTCGCACTTTTCTTGTGTAGAATCAAGGTGGCTGTGGAATCTCTCTAGATATTTTCCAGGGTATTTACGTAAGCGGTCTGTACTCCTTGATTACGTAATGCCTCTGACTGCTGGTATCTCTACTGAATCAAATGCATTTTCGTAATCTATGAAAGCCATAAAGAGAGGCTTATTGTACTCTGCGGATTTCTCGATGACCTGATTAATGCATGGATGTGATTCATTGTAGAGCATCCCTTCCTGAAGCCAGCCTGTTACCTTGGCTGACTAAATCCAGTGCTGCCCTTATTCTATTAGATATTATTTTTGTAAATATTTTACATAATACTGGGAGTAAGCTAATGGGCCTATAATTTTTCAATTCTTTAAGGTCTCTCTTTTGCAATAGCCAATAGCCAAAACAAATTAATGAAAGAAAGAACAAACTAACCAACGAGAGAACAAACACACTAACTGAGCTAACGAGCGATTCAACGATCCAATATACGAACGCCAGAAACAGCGCACTAAAGAAATTACGAACTAATGAATTCAACTACGAAACGACTTAAGTAATGAGCGAATCGAAGTAACAAACAAATTAACGAACGATGAACGAACGAACGCACGAACGTTTTCCTTGTCAAGCCCGACCACTGACCATTCACCACAGACTAACCACAAAACTTGCAGAACAGGCAAACAAAAAAAAAACTACTTAGAACAAAAGCGAATAAAGAGCGAGTTGGTATGGAAGGATGGTTGAATTCTCTTTTTATGACGTTTGATGACGTTCGAAGACGTGGGACATGTCGGGTTTATAAGTTATACAACCTTGGCAATAAACTTTCAGTTGAAAATAGTGCCGTGTCCTGTCTTTTCTTGTGCCCGAACTTGTGTCCCAGTATTTCGCGCTCCGAGTTTAATCATATTTACTTAGGAGTTGCAACCATAAGCATTGTACAGCGCACCCTGCTTCTATCGCCACTGGTGCTGTTTAATAAGCATCATCGTTAATAACAACGCACGCGCGATACATGTTGAGTTGATACTTTTTCCTGCGACATCAGTTAAGTCGTCATGTCACCGACGTCACTGTGTCGTAATCTTGTCGCTGTGCTCAGAATTTCGCTGGCGCTGATTGTTATTAGTAGTAGCAGTAATAGTTGTAGCGTTATTATAGATTGAGAAAAGAAGGCAACAAAATCACTGGTGTACACTTGAGCTCCTAAACAATGAAGTGGCAAGAGAAGTGAGAAAGTTCAGAAGTGAACATAAGGCACAATATCTACACTGCACACAAACACAAGATTCAAAGACGGTCCCAAAAGAACACCGGTACGGGCTGAAACAGAATTGTAGTCTCACTAATAATTCAGCACGGGCAACGGAAACGCAATTGTTTCTCATTTCACCCAGGTGCCCTGACGTACGCAGAAGAGATTCTTTACAATAATGGTGAGGTCTGTCTCCAAATATTCTCAGATACATAATCACTCAGCTGCAACAACAAAGCGTGAATGGCCCTATGTGGCCGTATAGGAAAAACTGTCGAATCGCGCTTTATTAAGGCTACAACTGCCTCGAATATGTCCCGGATGCGCCTTTGAGGAATATGACTTGCTTCTCTGTCCACACACTTGTCATCAGCACTGATCCCTCGACAAGCACAACGAGTTGCCTTCGTCCTCGTGACATCGCTATGCAGATGTGTCACACAGTGCACCCACCTGATTTTGTGGCTTCATTTCTAAAAACCTTCTGAAAGTTTCAATTCAGAAATATAAGAAAATGTACGAGGTGAAGGCTGTACATAAACAGGGCATCAATTATTACGCGTTGCATTGTATAAAATAAACTATTCTACAGATCACCGTAAGTGGTATGTGGCTTCTGAAAAAAAAAAAAAAGCTGCGCCTCAAATATATGCGAGCATGGGCGATTTGTTCTTGGCGTATTGCGATTCTGAATTCTTTCCGCTGATGGTGCCACGACAAAAATCAACAAGAAACCAAATTTAAATATCGCCAATTAAAGAGCTGCCAGCAGCGATTCCCGAATACGCTATGATCAAGGTTTCAATTACATTCTACAAAAATGAATCAAGAGGTTATCTTCTCAACGCATCGACATCAAATTCAGCGACGTGCTGCACTGAAAAGCAGCTGTAGTGCACTTGTCTAACCGTTGCACCTCTCGCAGAGGTTCTACCGCAAAAATTGACAGAGCGTAATTACTTCAAAGCACTTGCAAAGATTCTGCTCACCTCATCTGCTGGAAAGCGAAACTGTGCCTGACTGTCCGTCCCGGCATCGCTTGAACCAAGAGCCACAGGCATAAACTAGGAGCCAGGATCCTTTCAGCAACTTTGTGGTGCCTTCAAAAAGAAGCGTGAGTTTAGTTCAGACGGTATAAGCTATAGCTATTCATGTAAGCATATGAGCACTTTTGCGTGCAACATCAGGCACAGTCAACAATGGAAAAATGGTAACTTAGGCGAAAGCAAGCCATGAAATTGGTGCTGCCTACATCGCCTGTTATAGCAACGATGGCGAAGTTGAAATGCAAGAGAATCGCAAATCAAACAAAGGAACAAAATCAACACAGACAGTAATTTCGAAAATGCTAACTCGACAGCTCACCCAATTAGCGGTTTTTATGAAGGAATTGTGATAGAAAGAAACAAATTTAACCTGTGATTTTATACCGCGCGGCCTATCTTTTGAGCAGCAGCATACCAGCTTGCTAGAACAGCTGGCCAGCAGATCAGCCGAGCAAGCAGCAAGACACCAGACCACCAGAACTGACATCCACATGATCTGTAGGTCAAGCAGCAAGACACCGGGACGGCCGAGCTGCCTTCCACTTGGTACGTGGGGGAAGATGAAAGACACCAGGCCGCCAGAACTGCTATCGACTTGGTCCGCAGGGCAAGCAGCAAGACGTCGCGCCGCCAGAACTGCCATGGACTTGCTCCGCAGGGCAAGCAGCAACACACCGGTCCGCCAGAACTGCCGTCCAATTGGTCCGCATGGCAGGAAGTAAGACACCAGGCCATTAGAAGACCTCGTAACCCCTTAAACAAGGTGGGTAGAGAATCACCAGGACTCTCATACAACTATCCATCACCACTATAGAGTGGACAAGAACGTACCAGGTCGCTAGAACAGCTAGCCACAAGATCGGCAGATCGGGCAGCAAGGCAGCAAGGCAGCAGGCCGCTAGAAGATCTTGCCACCAGGTACGCCAAGCGGCCAGCATCATACCAGGTCGCTAAAACAGACAGGCACCTGGTCCACAGGTCAGGCAAGTTACCAGGCTTCTAGAACAGCTGGCCCCAAGCTCTGCAGTGCGGCAAGTAAGGCACCAGGCTGCTATGAGAACTGGCTGCTAGGTCCACAGCGCGAATAACAATGCACCAGGCTGCAAAATAGCAGGTCATGACCAGGTCTACTGGGCGGGCAGCAAGACAGCAGGTCGAGTGAAGAACTGCCCACCAGGTCCACAAGGCCGGCAGAAAGATGAATGTACGTAAGAACTGCTGGCCACCAGTACCTCAGGGTGTGGACCAAGGCACGGAGCCGCTAGACCAGCCAGTCAGCCTAGTTGTGGTGAAATAGGTTCATTAATGAGTGGCACCTACCGTCACACTTTCAGCGACACAAGTTCACTTGAAGGTAACCTGTTCCCTCAACGCCGCAGCCTGACGTTACACACTGGATCTTGGACTACCCCACTGCCCAGATTGGTGTGAAAGAGATTAAATACAGATTTAAAAAGACACAGATAAACAAACATACTGAAAAGTGGGATAAGTTTCCAAGCCATGCTAAACACAGTATTTGAAAGTCACAATCTCAACACTAGATTGCACAGAACCACACATAATATTACATTTATATTATAATATAATATATATATAATAATATATATATATATATATATATATATATATATATATATATATATATATATAATATAATATCATTATTGAGTCTGTCGGCTCAAAAACTTCCGATTCGTTAACTGAAAACTAATGTGGCTCCTACTTAGTCAAGTCTCTCTATTGTAGCCTCGTATCAAAATGTGCAGCTTGAATTATATAATGGTCGATGGCCATTATATGTGGAAATATGAAGGACGCCATGGTAGGTAGCTGCGGACGAAATTTATTTATTTATTTATTTATTTATTTATTTATTTATTTATTTATTTATTTAAAGATGTCCTTACAGGCCTCGTATGAGGGATTGTGTAAGGGGGGCGTTACAGTAGGATTAAAACAGTATATAGCGCATATAACAAAACATAATAGACATAAATTATTAATAGACAATGGAAAAATGTATACACATCTTATACGAGCATTAGATAATTGTACAAAATAACTGGGTCCGTAAAGTACAAATTAGAAAAAGACAAACGATACAGTTCCTTCAATAAAGAATGAAAAAAAAAACATGTAGCCACTCCAGTACGAATACTAAACAATGCTAAAACAAATACAAGAATAATAAGCAAAATTATGAGCTCATAAAAAAAAGAGCACATAACTGGAAAAAGAAGAAAAAGCATCTTGCACTTTATTGAAGTTAGGCGGTGTAATATTAACTGATCAGCTGGCGGAATTTATCGGGATTAGGTTCGGACACGATGAAATTAGGAAGAGCGTTCCACAATCGAATGGCACGAGGAAGCGTCGACCAGTTGAATGCATGTGCGTTCCCGTAGATGCGTGTGAAGCTGAGGTGATTATATAATCTGCGAGATGTGAATGGCGCAACTTGAAGCCGTAAAGAAGATTTCCTATCCGCATGAACGTACTTGTGAAATAATGACATGAGCGCAAAATCACGCCGAGTACTTAGTGGCTGAAGTGAAATATCAAGTTTTATTTGTGATATGCTTAACTTGTAGGTGTAGTTACGTGAGATAAACCTGGCGACCCTATTCTGAATTGATTCTATTAAGCTCATTAGGTTGTTATGATGGGGTGACCATATTGGAGAGGCAAATTCGAGTTGGGGACGAACAAACGCTTGATAAGCTAGCTTACGGATGTTAGAGGGCGAATTATGTAGGTTTCGGCGTAAGTACCCCGGTGATTTCGAAGCATTAGCACATATAGTAGTAATGTGATGGGTCCAGGAAAGGCTTGGTGCGAGATTAATGCCTAAGTATTTGTAGGAAGTAGCTGTAGAAATCGGCTTATTAATTACGTTATATTGGAAATAAGAGATTGAGTGTTTTGGAATGAAGGACATTACTTTGCATTTAGACGAATTAAGAGTTGTTAACCAAGTGTTACACCAATCCAAAATAAGATGAAGGTTGTTTTGAAGAATGAGGTGGTCATCGGGGCTGGTTATAGGGCAGTAAATAATGCAGTCATCTGCGAATATTTGCACTCGAGATGCTAAGTTATTAGAAAGATCGTTAATGTATATTAAGAATAGTAGCGGCCCATGAACGCTATTTGTGGGATGCCGGAAGTGACATAGGAAAGGGGCGAAGAAAAATTGTTAACGATTGTAAATAAACGATTGTAAAGTTAACGATTGTAAAGAAAGTTCCGAAGCCAAGCTAGTGTCAGTGAATCCAATCTTAGTGCGGTTAACTTTGGAATCAGGCGGCAATGGGCTACGCGATCAAACGCCTAGGAAAAGTCAAAGAATATGCTATCAATCTGTACATTATGCTCCATGTCTAAATGTACGTCAGTCATGAATGTTAAAAGCTGTCTCTCACATGACAAACCCTTCCTGAACCCGTGCTGATTAGTGAAAAAAAAAGTTGTTTGATTCCAGATGGTTGTATATGTGAGATGTAATTATATGCTCGAGCATTTTCCAAGAAATACACGTGAGCGAAATTGGCCGGTAGTTATCTGGTGAGTTTCTGTCACCGTTTTTGAATATTATAACTACTTTCACAGTCTTCCAATCTGACGGGAGCGCTCCTGAAGGTAGTGAGTGTCTGAGAATGTGATATAGTATTTTGATAAAGTCATAACGGTGTTCTTTAGTATGTTGAAATTAATCTCATCAACGCCACAAGAATTAGATAACTTAAGATTGTTTATAAGAGATACAATGGGGCTGTCGATATTAATGTCGATGGGCGTTATGTACTGTGATCTTCAGTACTAAATATAGATGAAAAATATCCGTTGAGGCATGAAGGACACTCATTGTCTGGAAGGGGCACGTAGTCACTGTCATGAAAAACAAATGTGATTAGTGTCGTGGTTCGTTGAGATAATCTGCCAGAACTTCTTAGGTTTATCATATAGGGTTAGCAATTATATGGCGAAAAAGCGAAGTACGTCGAGAAGATGGATTATAATGCTGGGTTGCCTGTGTAAAATATAGCTATTGAAGCATAGCACACAAATCACTCGTGATAAGCGAAAGATTGTTGGAAAGGCGCCTCAAATGCCCGCGCACACGGTGAACAACGCAAATGATTTAGCGCTATTTTTCGGGGAAATTTCAATTGTGCGCCAAGGCACGTCTATTTTATTCGGAATGTGTTCCTCTTGCGATCCTCGTGTGGATAAGTTTTAATTCACCCAGTTTGTATTTTTTGTAGAGATAATATTACTGAAGTAGCATAACTGTGGCTGCGCTAAGTACACCTTCGTATTTATAATAGCGTCTTCTTCACACTTGAGTGCTAATCGTTATAAGAAACGTTGAGATACTCGAGTTTATTAAGCGCGAAATTGTTTTTTTTTTACAGAATTCTCGTTACAGAGCAAGAGGCAATGGAAATATTAACTTGCAATAAGTAACGTCTTCAATGCACTCACTTTGCTGGTCTGGCTGCTGCACTCGGCTGCCGTGCTGTCTCTCAAGCTGGCCCTGGTGACGATGCCCCGAAAGCCCAGCATCGTCTTTGCTTGACACACGGGTGCCCGATACGACGAGGTCGTTCGTTCCCGGCTCCGTTGAAAAAGAAGAAAAACACGTCGCGCACGTAGCTCAGAAGCATGGTGGCAGAGATGGAGACACGAAGCCTTGTGGTTCCATTCTGGACGCCGACAAACGCCGGCATGGCCTATCGAACATTAAAATTTATCAACAGTGTTGAGTCCTCCAAGTTGAACTCCTGGCTCAAAACACGCGAGAACGCCTGGTCAGGTACAATGACATATCCAAGCAATACCAGCTAGGCAGGCGGTTGCTGCCCCCACCTCACCCCACGCTGAAACGTCGCCAGGCAGTCATCTGGCGACAATTGCAAACACAAACATTCCCCAGTCCGGTGCGATTGCAGCACATTTTCCCCGCGCAATACCCGACTGCTCTTTGCAAATTATGTCAGGAAACTAGAGCGACGCTGTCACACATGTTGTGGGAGTGTCGGGTTACATCAGCTACAATGGCAGTAGCTCCGGAGGCTCTTGCGTCGAAGTGGGCCGCCGCTCTGCGCAGCTCCAACCTCAAGACACAAGAGTGGGCTGTCCAGCAAGCCCGAGAGGCGGCGACGAGGCAAGGCCTCGAAGTCCCCTCATGGGAGACCTGAGTCCGGGTTGTCAAATTTGCCGGATTCAAAATAAAGTTGTTTCCATCCATCCATCCATCCATCCAAGTTGCAAAACTCATTAGGACATCCGTCGCTGTTTTGAGCGGGAGAGAAAGACATCGACGCGTCTATTAGCACATCCCTCACGTATGATTGCATAAGAGCAATATATTAAATGAAATGACCGGACAACCAGCCCCGCTTGTGCCCACCATTGGCAGTATGTCTTTACTAAAGCAAAAGCTTTAAGTGGCTAGTTGGAATGGCTCATACCCGCAAAAAGAGTGGCACCTAGTTCCGTGAAGCAAAATATAATCAGGAATGGCTCATGCCACCGTAAGCAAGCAAACATGCAATGGCTGAATAGTAATAAAGGAACGAAAGAAATAACGAATTAAAGAACGAAAGAAAGAACGAAGGAATCTCTGGGTAGTGCATTAGGTGCTGGCATATGTCGTTCCGGTCGACACACAGCATTATACGTGTACTTCACACTGTGGCTTGTTATGCCATGCAAGATCTATGACCCGGTCGTATAACTTAATGCACTACCACGTGTGCAGTGGGCTTTCCCTCTTCACGTGTTACAGGCATCTAACACGGTGCCTAATTTTTGTTCTGTTCTGGCCGTTTTGCAAAAGTAGTCGGTTATTCTTGAGCGGTCACTTACGGAGGTAGTTTCGCAAAATTTCGTAAAACTCAGCCCCGGACTCAATGAAGTATAAGGCTGACCCCACAGCCCTCCACTACTATACTATTACTTAACTGAGCGAAAAAAGTTAAACGCAGGAACAAAGCCCAAAATAGGTTGTGCGGCAGGGCCAAGCTCATGATTCCGCAAAGGCCCTTTGTTACCCCATTCCTGATGCGAGACAACCGAATCCATGCGACGCTAACACACGACAAATGCAATCACAGGAGTGTTTCCTCTGTTATATCTCTCGTCTTACTTGATTATTGTGAATGTGCAAGAGGCTACTTTCTTTGAACTTTCGGCGATGACTCTATGCCTGGAAGCCGGACGCCAACATAGTATTCCTCTGACATTTGGCGCATGCTCATTCGACCTTCCCTTAAGGCAGCGTGCGGATTTGCGTACATGATGCCTGCGAAGAATTGTCGAAAGTAAGATTTCATCTTCTGCCCATGCCATGGCAGGAATGCGGTGCTTCTAAAGAGTTTTGCTAGGAGGATCAATTCTCGGTTATAACCTTACCAAATTAGTTGTGCCGAAATTATAGCGCTTATATAACTGCCCTGTACATTCTTTCTTTTTCAATTACCGGAATTCTTAAGTAAATTATGGCTACTATGGTATGACTGAGCCGCCAGAGCGTAAGAGTATAGTTTAAGATTAATATGCATAACATTAAAGTAATGTTTTATGGCTTAACTATGGTGGCTCATCATGGCAAGCAATATTATAGGAAAATAAAATCTGTTGGGTCCTACACGGTGCGCATTATCAAATCATTATCGGCAGCTTACCGCGAATCCTTGGATTTAAAACACCCACGTATCTAATTGCGCAACCTGTGGAATGTGAACATCAAACTTGCTAATAAATATTTAGGTGCCTTACTATGCGATTACGCTATCTGTCATTGTGCGAGCAGCGGCCTACTACTGTATGTGCGCGCGTGTGCGCGCGTGCGTGCGTGCTTGCGTGCGCGTGCGTGTGTGCGCGCGTGCGTGCGTGCTTGCGTGCGCGTGCGTGTGTGCGTGCGTGTGTGTGTGCGTGTGTGCGTGCGTGTGTGTGTGTGTGTGTGTGTGTGTGTGTGTGCCAGAGAGAGAGGAAGAGACAATGAGAACACAGTCGCACGACAAGGACCTGCGATAATGTCACTAAGACGACCACCATAGAACGACTACACGGCCACAATAGTGATGATGGCCATGAAGTTTTATAGGACATGAACATAACTGCGATGACACAACCACCATAGTCGTCCGACAAAGACAGAAAAATAACGATGACACTGAAATACGGAAACGACGACAATTAGATACGGAAACCACAACGATGGCACGGAGACACGTAGATGACACGTAGATGACACCAACATGCATGCTGAGCACAACAACCATTAGATTAGAAGACGAAGGTGATATGACGACTATGTGATGATTGTGACGACTGTGGCATAACTACTTCAGTTCTGTGGCAAGAAAAGATTGAGCAGAAATCACCGATGATGATTGGCAATGTAAGCCAGTAGCACAAACGAAGCAACCATACATTGAAGGAACGAACGAACGCTTCTCTGCTGAGTACGATCACCGACTAACCACGAACACGAGTAACAGAGGCTAAAATAACCACTCGCTAAGAAACTTCCAATTATAAACAGTACCCGCTGCTTAGCATTATCTTCAATGACGATGCACGCGCTGCACACGTTTAAAGTTGCAAGTTTTTTCCTGCCGCAGCAGTTAGGTAATCCCGCCACCGATAACACAGTCATAATGACCTCGCCAGGCCTACGTCGCTGTCTCGTAATCTTTTTGACCTTAAGGATGCCGCTGTCGTTTATTATTATTATTCTGAGTATCTGATGGTAAGACACAGCAAATTACCTGGGACCCACAATTAACTCTTAAAGTTTGGCGGGACAAAACTAGTGAAAACCAAGTTCGCGAAAGCTACAAACAGAAGTAAACAAAGAAAGAGGCGGTGCATATTCCACACAAAGCAAACGTTCAAGGAACAGAAAACAACAACAACAAGGCAGACAAGGAAAGGGTAGAAACAGAACGTTATGTGATATACCGATATAGTGCAGCATAGGCAAGGGAAACGCGTTTGTTTCTCATTTTAGCAACGTGATTTGACCAGCGCCGAAGAATTCCCCACATTGATACAATCACTGATGAGATGTGCTCGGGGACATAAGTACGTAGCCATCAGAGGGCACATGGCCCTTGGTGAACGTCTACGCAAAGTAACCAAACAGCGCTTTCTCAACATTACAGCTGGCTCAAATAAGCCCTAAAATCATATTATTCCAAATCTGTTCTACTTGTCTGGGCACACGCCTGTCGTCAGGGTGCTTTCCTCGACACCACATCGCCATAGCCCTCATGACATCGCTACGCAGATATGTCACACTGTGTATCCTCTCGATTTGGTGTTTCCTTTTCGGAATAGCTTCTGAACTGCGTAGAGCACAAATCCGAGATTGTCTGAAACGAAGCTTGTGCATAAACATTGCATAAGTTTACTCGTTGCGTAGGATGCAATCAAACAATCGTGTGCACCACCGTTGGTTGTATGTCGTTTACTAAAATCGCTTCGCTTCAAATAGATTATAACAACTGCGTTGGATCAGCATTATTCTCCACTGATGCTGCCATGACAGAAACGATAAAAAACAACGGGAAACTTCAGGAATGGTAAACTTGCCTGCATTATTTCTTGACTGCTCTATCGGAAAGTCTAAATTGAATTTAGGAATAAGGGACGAACAGGTAATTCTTTTAACTACGTGACATGAATTCCATAATACGCTGCAGCGAACAGGAAACTGCAGTACATTTGTCTAACGACAGATATGCCTACTGTTCGATCACGAAAGAGAATGCAGTTGCAGCAAAAAGCAGCGGATGCGACTTCTCGTGGCTGTTACACCAAAAGTTGATTGAGCTTAATTCAATATAGTCGCAATCATTGTGCTCACCCCCTCTGCCTGGAAGCGGAACTCGGCCAGGCTGTCCACCCCTGCGCTGCTTGAACCAAAAGCCATGGGATGGGCCTACATAAACGAGCAGCCAGCGGTGATCCAGCCAATTAGTGATGTCTTCAGGAAAAGGGGTGCAAGTTGGGTTCGCACGTTATAGCCTAAAGGGATTCACAAAAGCAGTTGAGAACTCGTTCTCACAACCACATGCACCGTCAATGACAAAATGACAGCCAACGCGAAAGAAACCCGCGATATTAATTCAGGCTACATCATCCGTTATTACAGCGAAGGCAATATATTCAAAGAAACGGCCGAAATCAAACAAGGTTAGAAGAACGAAAGTAGCAGAAACGATGATTTTGCACATGTTAACCAACAACCCCGCCAACTTGTCTTTTAGGTAAAAGCTCGTATAGAAGAAACTTTTGCCACCTGCGATTCCTTAACGCATGCACGATTTTCTGATCAGCAGCCGAAGAAGCCACGAGAACAGCTGACCACCAGATCCACAGCGGAGGTGGACATCAAGACACCAGGCTGCTAAAACAGCTGGCCAGCAGGTCCTCGGAGAAAGCAGCACGACGACGGGCCGCTAGAACATCCCAGTGACCCAAGATAGCGCAAAACGTTCACTGAAATGTGGTGGATACGCCAACGGCACATATCCCTGAAGTTACGGAAGTTGGCGTCAAGAATGCTTACTGAAAGGTAGTAGGCCCCCAGCAGCGCACAAAAACTTAATTCTGGGTCTTTACGGGCCAAAACCACGTTGTGAGTATGAGGCGCACCGTAGTGTGACACTCTGTAATAACTGACCACCTGGGGTTCTTTAACGGACACTCAATGGAGGGTACACGGGCGTCTTTGCACGTCGCCCCCATAGAAATGCGGCCGCCGCGGACGGGATTCCATCCAGCGACCTCGTGCATAGCTGCTTAAAACCAAAGCAGCTAGGCCACCAAGGTCGGCTCGTGACTGGAATTGCCTTTCCATCCATATCGCTGCAATCGCCGACCCTGTAGAATTCAAATCCGCCAATGAAGAAATCACGTGCACCGACGATAACACAAAGGATCATCGCATATGTTGCTATACGTCATTATATTACTTATTGTGTGCTGTTTTCGCTGATTTCTTTGAATTTTGACCTGTATTCCCCTATTTTTCTTCACTGTAATTACGTCATTGTATTCCCTGTACACAGCCCTCATGTAATGCCTGTCACGGGGCCTTGGAGGTGCAATAAATAAATAAATAAATAAATAAATAAATAAATAAATAAATAAATAAATAAATGGTTATTCCATGGCCCATAGACTGGACCAGTTGGCTATCATAGTCAGGCCGGAAAGAAGACATCTAGTATCAGAATCGGTAGTTTTTCCCTAAAATTGCCACACTCCTCAGCACAGAGTTTAACGTTAGAACATACGTATCAAATTAGGCCGTTCGTGTTATATCACGAACAATAAGGGACTGAGAACCGATGCATTGGGCACACCTGAGTCAACACAGCACATCGAGAAATTATAGCCGTTAGCAGTAACGTATCTTGAGCGATGGAGTAGAAAACATTTCACCTATTTTAAAAGATAATTGCAAATATTCAAGTGGCTTATTTTGTGAAATAAAATCATGTCATATTATTTAATGCTTCCTAGAAATCTAAAAAAAGCCATTCAGCGTATATGTACGATTAACAGTCAAAATTCCGCACGTATTATGTGTAAGGGTACGAATTGAGCCTTGCATAATTAAATCTTGAAGCGATACTGTGCAACTGAGCACGAACAAAGGGTTAAAAAAAATTGACAAGGTTTCTCATTACACCGTTCTAAAAGCTTGCAACATGTGCTTCTAAGAGAAATGGGGAGGTAGTTGATAAATTTTTAGCAGATTTGGGGAAGTTTTCATTCGAAATCATTCAAAAGTTTTGGTTAGTATAATAGGAATGTAGGCGAAAGTGTTTTTGAAGAAGTTGGTGTTAATATAGTCGAAGCAAGGTCACGATTGGTAATCGAGTTTGTAGATAGTTTAGCAAGACCAGATTTGTCGACTTTCACAATAAATGTAACTGAAAATTCAAATTTACATAAATTAAGAACTCTTTTAAGAGTTCCCGAAAAGGTTTTGAAGAAGGTTTTGTCACGGTGAGTTTCGGAATAACTTTTGGAATATGGCTAAGCAGAAATGTCCCCCAATAAGGTTATCACAAAGAGGCTTAATTACCTTAAAATATTTTTATACTTCATTTAAGAATGGATAGGAGAGTAACAGTAAGAAAATTTAGAGTAGCAGTAAAACGATGTTTTAACGGCTGAATTCATTCTTTCGAAGACGCCTTCTATGCCTTCCAACGACAAACACTGGAGGACAACTTGGCTTAGCGGTTAATGCGCTTTTTTTTCCGTGGTATATATGTATTTGGTGTATGTATTCGTACATGTGAGATGGAAATTATTGTATAGCTGGGAACATCCTTGATCCTTAGTTCATTTACATTGTCGGTAAATGTGTGCCACCTAACTTGAGCTTAGTGAGAGGGAAATTGTTTTCACGCAGATGCACGGAAATAGATATGTGGACGCGAAGCCTTGCAGTTCTATTCTGTGCCCCGTCAAACGCCGCCGTGATCTAGCGAAAATTGAAATTTATCAACAGTCTCGAGTACTCCAAGAAGTGTAACTCATTATAGTATACGATGCATTTCTGTGCGGGAGGGAAACATATCGACACTTCTTTTGGCGTTTCCCTCGCCTATGACTGCGTCCGGTCCAAGTAAATCAAACAGCAGGACAACTATATCCGCTTGTGCCCGCTATTAGTGGTATGCCTTTATTTTTACGTTTGCGACGTTTCGTAAACCTAGGCGGTTATTCCGGGGCTATCACTCACGGAGATAGTTTCACTTGCGCGATATACTGAGAGACTCGCCACCGGACTCAATGATAGCGTGCTCGGCACATCGCCAGAAACACTCTAGGTTGTATACAACAAAGAAAGAGACAAACGTATGCGAAGCACACAAACAAAGCGCAACCTCCCAACAAAGGAATCATTCTGGAAAAGGAGAACATAAATACTACGTCTTATCTGAGAGAGAAAGCCAAACCAGAGAGCACCACAGTAGGTTGTGCAGAAGAGCCTAGGCCATGACTCCGCTATTCTTGACGGTAAACAACGGAAGACCTGCTGACGCGTGGCAAACCCAACCGCCATAGTCTTTTACCTCAATTATTTCTGCCATCTTATGTGATTGTTATGAATATGCAACATGCGCATTTCTTTCAACTTCTGGCGAGGGCTGTATGTGTGAAAGTTTGACGCACACAGCATATTCTCAGTCATTTGGCTTCTGCTCATTCGACCTCTGCTTAACGCAGCGTGTAGGTTTGTCTACGTGATGCCTAATGACTTACTGCCAACTGTCAGAATTCACCTTCCATTCATGTCACATAGGGACTGCGGTGCTTGTAATGAGTTTTGCTAGAAGGCTGAATTGTCGGTTGTAACCCTACCACAGTATTGGTGCCTTAATTATAACGTGCGCACCCTTACATTGCAAATCTTTTTTCGATCATGGAAATTCGTAAGTAACGTGAATGCAACTGTTATTATATGACTGAGCCAACAGACTTTACAAGTAAGGTTGGAAAATAATATGCATAACATTTAGGTAATGTTTCATACCCTAGCTAAGGTGACTGATCATGGCAAGCAAATTAACAGGAAAATAAAATTGGTTCGCCATCATACTTCACTTTTATTTCCTTTAAGACCCCTAATTGGGGGTATTACATAAGGGGTGGGGTTTAGAAATGTTTATTCTAATTAGTGGCCACATGAGTTCAATGAACAATATTAGTATTAAGCTTATCAGAAAACGTCGATGAACGAGTGAGTTCGGCTACGTGACGGGGCAGGCCGTTCCACTCGGTTGATGATCGGAAAAATAAAGATGCAGAGAAGGTTGTAGTATCGCTGCGCGGATGAGTTACTAGCAAGGCATGCCCTATAGGCAGGGAACGGCTAGGGGGTGGGGCCATAGAGTTTCATATTAGTATAACTAGAGGGAAATCTGGCGCTGCGATCGTTCAACCATCATAGGAATGATCGGAAGTACAGGCTTCGGATTATCATTCTGTTGACTGGCAAACTAAGCTACAAGTACTTTTTGGCAGTTTTGGTTTCGCTCCGAACGAAATTACTATAACCTGCAGTGGGACAGTGCCACGGAAAGCTCTCTGCCTTTGTTCTGTTGCTCGAAGTGGTGATAGCGCGCTGGGTCACCGGCTGGGATGATGTTTGCGTCGCGGTGTGGTGTCGAAGCCCTGACGAGAAAGCGACGGCATCGTGAACGTTGAAAGAACATGTTTTCACCGCTCGGACCTTGGTTTGTTAAGTGTGTGAAGTTGGCGCTGTAGCGTTACGTGCTTTATGAAACTTCAGAATAGGAAAAAGAAGGCACTACTGATACAAGACATCGACAGTTGTACTTCTAGTGGCTTGACAATCAAATTTTATTGAGGGCTTCATTACGCATTGCAAATTTATGTGCTCATTGAAATGCGTGTTTTAGGACTTTGAGAACACAAACTTACTTGTGGCAGGAAAGGTTGCTGCTTCCAGGTTGTAGTCTAGTGTCGCAAAATGGGTAAGTGCGAAGCCACGTCTTAACGATTCGGAAGCGGTACGTCAACGTAAAATAAAATGAAGCGCACTCGTAGAATGCCTCGAGCATCCCTGCTAGCAGTGCAGCAGATGTGCTTAAAGTACTTGAAGACGCTCAGCAATCGTGACAGACGACGCAGCCTTTCGAAAGAGCGAGAGTGTTCGCAACTGCCTGCCGTCTGCGAGAAAAGTATCGCGTTCGCAGCGAGCAGGCGTCGTAGCAGACGACACTTGTAGCATTCCTCTCGAAGGCGCAACATTTTCTCACAATACAAAATTCTTATTTCCATAAATACTTGAATATTATTATTTAAGTACATGCACGGTTGTTATTGCTGCTGTAAAAAGAAATAATTATTCTCCGGCGTTAAATCGGGAACAGAATTGCACAAAAATGCATACTCTGGTGTGTCCTGGTGTAAACCACAGTCAACTGTGCTTCAATCACAATGTCACACAATGTTTATGTAACGTGTTGTGCATTATGTAAGACATTGCAGAAATAAAATTATATTTGACGCGATAATATTTAAGTACAGCTTCGTTTACTGCGCCGCAAACAAATTCCACTGGTCTAATGATCGAAGTCAATCCGAAGCATGTACTTCCCATCATTCCCATGTAGGTTGAGGCAACGCTCATGCGCCACATTTCCCTCTAGGGTATTTATTTAGAAACTATGGGTGAGGCCTACACATATGGTGCATGCTGAAGCGAGCTGTAATAAAAATTATGAAAGAGGATTAACGAATCATGCAACGCCGTGATTATAGCGTATTTAAGGTAGACCGTGCTTTTAGTAGCGATACGCTGGTGATATAAGAATACGAAGAATGAATGAATCTTGCCGCACGATTCTGAATTCTTTCCAGTGCATTGATAAGGCAAGTTTGATGTGGCGACGACACGGAGGATGCGTATTCAAATTTCGGATGTAGGAGCGTCTTGAATGCTAGTAGTTTAACGTGATGTGGTGCATGACGTAGATGACGTTTTAGTAATCCCAATGTTTCGTTCGCGGAGACAGTAATGCGCGTTAGATATTATACGGTGAGTGTAAGGCTGATGGCGGTGAGTGAAGCACATTACATTTATTGGGGTTAAGAGTCATTAACCAGTCGTTGCAACAGTCTTGCACTTTGTTAAGGTCATTTCGTAATATACTGTGGTCAGAGTCGTTAGTAATTATGCGGTAGATGACACAATTGTCAGCGAACATACGGATTTCAGAGGAAACAAGAAGAGGAACGTTGTCAATATAAATAAGAAAAAGTAGGGGGCCTGTGGGACGCCAGATGTTACAGGGAGGGGCGCGGAAGTGTAATTACTGACATGTACTCACTGTGATCGGCTAGTGAGAAATTCAATAACCAAATGAAAGAGGTCAGGGTGCAGGTTCAGCTGGGAAAGCTTGAGTAATAGGCGTTGGTGAGGTAACTTGTCAAATTCTTTAGCATAATCCAGAAAAATGGCATCGATTTGGGTGTTAGCATCGAGATTTAATTGTAAGTCATGGACGATGATAGCAAGTTGCGCTTCGCACGACAGACCCTTACGGAAGCCATGTTGGGATGGATGAAAGAAGCTGTTAGTGTCAAGGAAGTGCATAATTTGGGTAAAAATGAAGTGCTCCATTATCTTGCAGCGTATGCTGGTTAGGAAAATCGGTCGGTAGTTAAGAGGTGAGCTTTTATTACCTGATTTGTAGATTGGAAGAACCTGCCCTTTCTTTCAGGCGACGGGGATGGTACAGGAGAATAATGACTGCGAGAAGATTATTCCGAAGTACGCGGCGCAGATGCGTGTAGTATTTTTTAACAGTTTAGAGTTGATGCCATCCGCCCCTGATGACCGTTGAGAGTTGACAGTGAATTCGATGAATGACATAACAAAATACACAGGTAAAAGTGCTATAGGTTACGGAGTATCAGGTTAAGTGATGAATACCGATGAAAACACGTGGTTAAAGGCATCGGCCCACTCTTGTTCGGGGATTGCTATATCGTTATGGTCGGCGATAATGATAGCATCCGGTGGCTTGGGGTTTAGAAATTGCCAGAATTTCTGGGGGTTACTGTTTAATACACGAGACAACGTGTCATGTAAGAAGGAGTGCTTTTCGCAACGTATAGCTGAGAGATAAGCTTTCTCCGCCACGTAATATTTGTCCCAGGCCACATCAGAATTGTTTTGATTCGCTGAACGTAAAAAAAAAAAAAAATCGACATTTCTTGTTTTCTAGAGCTGATAATTTTTGTGAACCAAAGTTTATTGCTGTTAGTCTGTACTGGAATAACGGGATTGTTGTTAGTAGGAAGGTCAGTAATTTTTTGTGGAAGATCTACCAATTTGCTTGAAGTGTGCGGTTATGGAATTCAGAGCTGAAAGCGGGGTAGAAGGACATAAGTTCGTTGTTAATGTCATCGTAGTCGCCTTTGTCGTATAAGCGTATTATTTTATTCCATGATTCTCGTTTTGGAAAGGTAAAGTTAAAGACAGTGTGGATTAAATTATGGTCGCTAATTTCGCGGAGATAAGATATAGAAGATAGGCTAGACGGATTATTAGTTAATATAAGATCTAAAATACTGACAGAGTCCTTCACTGCGCGTGTTGGTTCTAAAACTAGCTGGGTTTAGTTGAAATTAAAGCAGTCTTCGAGGAAATCATTTTCGATTCTATGTGACGAAGGTGGGTAGCTACGCCAATTGATATTAGGGAAATTAAGGTCTCCGAAGAGCAAAATCTGAGCGTTGGCGTATTTTTTCATTAGTACATCTAGAACGCAGTTGAGTTTGTCACTAGAGCTAGTGTCTACTCGCGGGGCGCGGTAGCAAACGCCAAGTAAAATAGTTTGCGGGGTTGCACGAAAGAGTAGCCATAATATTTCAAGGTCACTTGGGTTGTAAACAACGGAGCAGGGTATCGTATCACTAACGGCGATGAGCACCCCGCCGCCTCTAAAGTGATCGTTACGGAAAACATGATAACCGGGTAGGTCATCCATGACCTCCTCGTCGGATACGTCAGCAGTTAGCCAGGTTTCGGTAAGTGTCAACAAGTTACATCCAGATGATAAAACCAGATTAGATACAACGTCCCGTTTGAAAAGGAAGCTACGTATGTTACAATATATTGCTGAAATAGTAGCGTTAGGGTGGGTTTTCATTATTGAACGCTGTGTTGAATGACGGTAACGTAGCGATTGGTACTGGAATACAGTACGATTTCGTAATACAGTACGTATTACGAAATCACAACCGGCAGCTTGCCGCTAACCTTGAAATGTGTGCAATCATGTTATTCTACGGGTACCAATATATGCAGCATACACTTGCGGACTGAGAAATAAGCTTTAGAAGAAAAAATGTAATGGTTAACAGAGACAGGAAGACAGCGATGTGGACTAGTGAGCAACACAGGTGGTCGATATTCCAGTTGACATTAAGAAGAAAAGGTGTAGCTGAGCACGCCGTGCAATGCCGAGTGCCGATAAAAAAAGGTGCATTAGAGCTGCATAATGAGTGCCGAGGCAAGTGAGGAACAATCGAGAACGGCAAAGAACTGGGTGGCACAAAGGTGGCACGCATAAGATTGAATCACCAGGCGCACGGTAACGGTTATGGAAATCGCCGGGAGAGGACATAAGTAAGCTGGTGGTGATTGCGGCCGTATTTTTTTCCCTTGGGGCAGCTTACTGGGATGTGCATTGGGTAACAAGATGAATCGAGTTGGTCGGTTTGGGCAATAAATAACTGAAGCGACAAATACTCGAGCAGGCGATATACCGGTTGGTCTAGTCGTGCGCGAGCATGGCACGGTTCTTGGATAAGGAGTTATGGTTATCTCGGAACGGATGAAATAGCATTATATTTCTCCTAGTATTGAGTTTATTTGCCAGTAGATGGCGCTTTTCTGGCTTGATTCGTTGGTATTCGTCCATTGTTGCTTAACTCTGTACATCAGTATATTATTACCAACGAGTCGAAGTCGTAACGTTTTCAACAACAGCTTTGAATTGACAGGACCGCAATCAAGTTGCGGGTGACAGAGCCCAGTATTGCATGACGTCATCATATTTGTCGTATAGATAATATAAACCGTGCCAGCGAAAAAAAATCCTTTGTTTCATTATCCTAAAACGTCAAATGCACATTTTCAGTCGTGCTATTACTCACCTGATAAACTTCTACGCGTAGGCCCTGTGACTGTTGCCATTGCTGCCGCTAATCATCTCTCATTTCAAGAACACGAAGTCGAGAATTAAGTAGGATGTAACGTAGTTTCCGGAGTCGCTTTGATCCCGCGCCTTCGGGATCAGTATGAAAACGCCAAACCCACTACGTCACCAGGGCGGATGGTCGTCCATAACCAAAGTTGGTGTAAAAGAGATTCATTAATGAGCAGAACATACACGCTAACCGAGAATGGCGCGAAAAAAGTTCACTGAGGAGCGGCACGCACCATCGGTTAACCAGTCAGCCAAGTTGGTCTGAAGGATGGCTTCGAACCCCGTCCCCAAAGCACAGCAGCCCGATCTTCTACTTCGAAAGCATATTTAGCGCCAGCAAACAATTACAGAAGGGCGACGACACCACAGTGCGCTGTGCATCTTTTCAGTCCTTGTTTGCTGGCGCTAAATATGCTTTCCAAGTCAGTTTACCAACACGCCCAACCAGTGGCAATGCCGATCTTCGACTTATTAGACCGCGGTCTACACAGGGAACCAAGTTGGCGTGGAATAGGTTAGGTTTTGACAAACAAACAACCAGTAGCCAGGCAAACATACCACAAGCTAAGTGAAGTTGAGAAGGAATAGCAACTTCAATAATTAGAAGCTACACAGCGAACGTCCGCGGCCATCTAGAGAGATGCCTTCGTGTTTGTCTGCGCGTGCGTGATAACGTGCTTGTTAGTTCAATTAGTAAGAGAATGTTCACAGCAGTTTATGCGACTCATAAAACGACTAACCTTCGTATATTTTAGTGTGTGTGAAATCCGTTTTATAGGGAATTGGAAGAGCGAAAGGCGATGGAAAGATTACGACGCAACACGTCACGCCTTCGATGCGCTCACCTTGCTGGCCTGACTCGTACAGTCGGGCACCGTGCTGGCTGCCACGCTTGACCCGGTGATGACGCACGAAAGGCCAGCATCGCCTCTGTCCGACAGATGCGTGCACGACACGAGCATGTCGATCTTGTGCCGTTCGTTCTCGGCACCGATGAAAAAGAAAAAAAACATCGCACGCGTATGTGAGAATCACTGTGAAAGGTTATGATGACACGAAACCTTTAACTATTCCGTACAGCACGAGACAGCAATCTTAGCACAAGGCGAGAAACGCTTTCCGCCATATACTCCGTATACTGTCACAGACCCAGCGTGATTGCCTGCGAAGTGATCGCCCTAGACACTGCTCCCGAACCACTGGCCGTGCGCGCATGAATGATAGTTTTTTCTCTATTATTCATGTACCCTAAAGGTCCTTTTGCAGAAATTACAAAGGGGGTTGGAAAAAAAAGCAAATAATGAACAGTATGCATAGCCCCGCAAGTAATTGTTCTTTGCCATACTGATAAGATTGTTATTCAAAGGTACTCACGCACGTAAGCACGTAGCAGCAACAGCGGAGGGCACAGGTGGGTGCACTGCTGGAGTGTAGACAAGGTAAATATACCTGGTAGCGAAGCTTCCATAGGAGCCCATACGTTCAAAACATGGCGGTCCATCTGCGGTTCATGGGGCTTAGCGCCATCTGTATGTGGTGGGAACACTTCCGGCGGAAGAAAAAATAATGTGACGCCATGTCCGTTAAAAGCAGAAGTGACGTCATTTTGTTTTCGAAGGCGCGAAATTTGTTTTGTTGTCCTTCCTTTGGAGCTATATATTCAAATGCCCCACCATTCGACTTGATGTGCGTTCCGAGCTTTCAGCGTGGAAAGCGATGCAGGAAAAGGCCACCCATACGGTTGTCGAAATCGCATCCCTGCACAGAACATACTTTCTTTGGAGGCCGACGCAAGCTTTAGGTGTAGAGTGCTGATCCTATTGTCGGATGCCAAGCCCGTCGGCCGGCCAGCGCAATCGCACGAAAACAACCACACAATTATCTGGCGGTCGTAACTCACAACTTTTGACTGAACAGATTAAGAAGCGATGAAGCTACCCGCGCCACCAAATTCACACCAACTTCGACAAGCAAGAAAGCACAAACTGTGAGGGGGGCGTATTTCAACAGGTGACTTTTACGAGTGCGCCTTTCAGCCCATTTCAAGACGTACATTGCATTGCGAGTGATAGTGGCGTCAACGCCCCCTGTAGCGATAGGCGCTGAAAATAAATGCATTTATTAATAATAATAAAAGAAACTTGTATTTTCTTAACTCGTCACGAATATATAAAATTGACTAGGAATTTTATTTTCGTTGAATGAATCTAACTATGTCTCGTTTGAATTAAAAAACGCGTTTTTCTTTCCCAATGTTTGTTCCCTCCAAACATAGTCGCGCTTCAATCGCTTCTCCCATAACCCCCCATGCTGATGTCGGTGACAATCTGTACTGAACCGCTTTTCGCCCGAAGCTTCGCGACCCATTTGAATCGACCTTGGTGTAGACGCGAGATCTTGGCTCATGCTCAACGCAGCGTCAGCTACAGGAAGCGGCGAAAACCCAGCGCACGCGCGAAACGGCCCATTCCGCACGTCGTCTGCTTCCGCACCACCCCTTCGCTTCGCCAGCGCGCGGCGTTCGCCCTCACCTCTCGAGCCGCGGTTGCGATGAACCTGACGAAAGATAAAAGTTGCGCTCGACTAAGGGCAAGCCTTCATCGCAATAAAAAAAAAAAGTCTTGCCAGCCGTCTGGACGGTAAGGGCGTGAAAATAATCGAGCTTTCAGAACAGCCTCGGCGACGTCAAGCCCCGTTTTATTGTAGGAAGCTTCGCGTTCGGACGTAATCGCGCGACAGACCAAAACGACTTCGTTTCGTGGATGGAGCATGGCGCATGACTCAGCGAAACGAGTCGCACTAGTTTCTTTTCGGCACCGCTGTGCACGGCATGTTTCGGTGATGTCTGCCTACGTCGCACTCAGTCTGTCGAGTTGCTCGAAGATAGGTAACGCCGTACACAGCTAGCATTAATGAATCAGACACGTTATACCTTGCTCTACCGAAACGCAAGTGAGGTATAGACAGAGAAAAAGGTATAGACGCCAACGTATACAAGCAACCTAAGAATACGTTTCCGTCTGCAGAATGTTCGCTCCAGACGCAGCATAGCGACGTCGTCTGGCTTCTCCAAAAATACTGTATGAAACATGGCTCTGCTGCTGCTTATTCGCATTCCACACCACTGCAGCCGAAGTGAGTATTTTTGTGCTTTCTGTGTCTCACGCGTCGCAGTACACGAAGTGTTTATCCGTTAGGCGTTGGGCTGGGTGAGCTCTTGACAGGATTTCAGTGCAGGTTGACTTCGTGCAAGAAAAGCGAAGGGGCATTTCGGTAGCAGACGACGCGCGGCATGTACCCACTTTGCGTCATTTCCCGCATGGTTTTCGCCACTTCCTGTGCAGGGCGCGAACACTGGAGCAAGTGACTTTCTGCACTACGAACGCTGTTATCCGATGTTTCACAATATCCGAGCCCTCGCGCGGTATGTTCCCTTCAAGCGCATCAAGTCATCGGAGCGCACGTTTGTCGCTTGCCAGCTGTTTTTTCCTCATCGGTGACCGCCTTATGACTGAACGCAATTGGGATGCTTCCAGTTAAGACAGTGTATTCCTACTCCTTACAATTACCCTAATTGCTAAGCTCCCCGTCTTTCTATTCCTGCTTCCTCCCTAATTGACAGAAAATCGTTACCCAGTTATTTTTTTCTTTTCTCCAGGATTCTTTGTCACATAATGCAGAAAAAAGCAACGACACACGAGCATCCAAACTTTTATTTTGCGCACTTTTCAAGAAATGTTGAAACACTTTGAGAAGCGACAGATGTAAATTGCCTTTATTTGCTGCTTGATTTTCTTTATAGTATTTTGTCATCACCTTCCTCAGCAACAACTGCTGCCTTTCCAGACGGTATCGAAGAGTACAGGGCAATCGCAAGGCTACTTGCTTCTCTAAGAGTCTCGCACTCTTGGCAAACAGCTACCCACAGCTCGTCCAGAGTAACCGAATAAATCAGGTGTCGCACCATTGCTGCTGTTATGCGCCCCCCAGATATTTTCCAGATGTTCTTGTCAGCACCCTTGGCCGGCCAAGAGTGCAGTTCGACTACCAGTTTCTAGGTGCTCTTTAACAATCATCGCAGTGTGCACCGGCGCCTAGTTATGCTGGAGCACAAAATCACCATCGGGAATAGCGGTGTGGGCCTAAGTGGGGAGGCTGTCGTCCAAGATTTCGCTACAGTAGCGCTGCGAAGTAAAAGCGCCCTCGATGTGGAGTGGAGGCCCGGGACCACGCCTTGAACACCGCGCCCCCCACGTCCACGCAGATGCGTCGGCTCGCGGCGACTACCTGCACATTGGCTGGCTCGTAACTGCATGGAAATCATATCAAATTTAGTCCTTCACACAAAGTAAAGACCGGCCGGAAAAAAGAATTCTTACCGTGTCCCTCTTGCTCGCCGCACTAGCACGCGTTGGTTCTGACGTGTTGAAAAAGCTGGCTCGTCCGAGAAGAATACTCGACCCCAGTCATCGAAAGTCCACAAGGCGTTCCCTTCGGCAAATTGCACTCGTGACGCCTGGTTCGAAGCATGTGAGGACGGGATCTGGCGCAGTCGCAGAACTTCGTTGTCCAACGCTCCAGAGACGTCTCCGTACAGCAACAACCGAAGCGTCCACATGCAGCAGCTCCCGAACTTCTCTCGCGGACTGAAACAGTTTCTGCATGATTGCAACTACCACGAGCGCGTCCTCTTCATCCGTCGTTGTACTTGGTGGACGCCTATGGGCGGCGTCGGATATGCGGCCTTCCTTGCTGAATGCTTGGATAATCCTATTAACTATATTTAGCGGCCTTTGCACCAGGGCGCAGATAGAGCGCTGAGAATATCTTCCTGAGCGAAAGTTTGACTATGTTCTAGCTATCCTTTGGAAAACGCGCTGAGGTGCAATAGTTGATCTGATCAATGAACAAATGCACATACGTTCCTCGAAGACAGGAGGTTACTGTTACAATACGCCCAAGAATATAGGCATGCGCGGCAACAACCTAGCTGAAGAACAACGAATAATCTTGGGAACGTCGGCAAAAGATAGTTGGTATGCATTCATACAGTGTGTGGAATGCAATTGCAAGTGTTCAATATCGTTACCACTCTTTAAGCGTACGCCTCCCTTATTGCGCTACGCGTGCAGCAGACGACATGCACATGCTTGCATGACGCACGGCGCATGCGCACTGCTTCTCGGTACTAAACCAGGCTGGCAGTACGGAAAGCCACGCGCTCCCATGTTCACGCTCAAAAAGATCGCGACTGCACATTGTCGCGGTGACCCTCCACGCGGAACTGCTGGACCGCACTTTCTTTCAAGATTATTACTTCCTCGAATGTGTTCCGAATACGTGCGATTACAAATGTCTCCTACTTCTCAACACACACACACACCAGTGATCAGCACTCTTTCCTCAACAAGCATCACAGATCACCTTCGCAATCGTGACATCGCTTACACTCTAAAAACAGTTGCGCCCTTTGGGGTGTATATTTGTCCCACAACAATAATCGTCATCTGTCTTGCCCGCGTTTCCTTTCTTTAGCGCTGCGAGCCCGGTACTTCCCGGTCACGAACGGCATGCGCGTTATCAGTGTGACCCAGCATTCTCGACAGGAAAGTAGCGAGCGCTGAGTTTTCAGGAAAGGAAACGCAAGCAAGGCAGATGACGATTATCGTTGTGGGACAAATATACACCCCAAAGGGTGCAAACTGTTTTTAGAGTGTAGCAGATGGGCCACACTGTGCATCCGCCTGATATTGTGTCTGCATTTCTGAATAGCTTCGGAATGGTGTAAAGCACGAGTGTGTAATTTGCACGAAATGACGGTTGTGCATAAACATTGAAGTTGCTCATTGTATAGGATGTCATTAAACAACTACAGGCGTCGCCGTTGCTTGTGTAGGATTGTAACATAAAGCTTCGCGTCAAATAGATTCCAACATGTGCCTTGAAGCAGCATAAAATTTATCTTTCTGCACAATTTTTTGTTCGCGGCGTATCCCTGATTCGGCGAGTTCTCCACCGACGGTACCGCAATATAAACCAGGAAAAGCACGGTAAAACGTAAAGATTCTGGCAATAGTCTTTAAATGCACTTTCAGCAAGTTTTGAATTGCGTTTCGGAATATGTAACGAAGAGGTTATGTTTTCATCGAGCCAACATCAAATTCGGCGCCATTCTGCACTTAACTGGCAGCTGTAGGGCACTTTTCTAACGGTTGATACGCGTACATTTCGAGAGCAGGAAAAGAACGCTTTTGACAGCGAAGCGGTACATATCGCATAGCTTCTACATAATAAGTCCATTCAGCGTAATTACGTGCCTCATAATCAGAAAGTGGTTTTGGCACGTAAAACCCCAAATATTATTCAGCGTAATTACTTCGCTTCTAATCAATAAAAAAGAATTGCGCTCACCGTGTCTCTTGAGAAGCGGAACTTGGCCCGGCTGTTCGTTCCCCCATTGTTCGAACCATGAGCCACGGGGAAACCCTGTATGCACGAGTAGCCAGCATACTATCAGTCAAATTGTGGCGCCTTCGAAAATGTTGTGGCCTGATGGCACAAGCTAAAGTTATTCACGAAAGCAGGTGA
Organism: Dermacentor variabilis; assembly: GCF_050947875.1. Lineage (NCBI taxonomy): Eukaryota > Metazoa > Arthropoda > Arachnida > Ixodida > Ixodidae > Dermacentor > Dermacentor variabilis. The sequence continues at coordinate 62,253,661 of NC_134577.1, read as the reverse complement.
ATGCTTTTGCGCTCAATGACAAGTACGAACAAATGGCAAAATGGCAGCCAACGTTCAAACAAGCCGCGTTTTCATTGCCGACTACCTCTCCTGCTACTGCAGCAAAAGCAACGTTTAAGTTCGAGGATACGGCCGAAGTTATACAGTATGATAGGAACCAACTAATTTTTTTTTCAGCGCATTGACGTCAAATTCCGTAGCGTCCTGCACTGGAATGGCAACTGTATTGCTTTTCTCTAACGGCTGATACGCCTACTTCGCGTGCAGGCAGAAGAAAGCGTTTTACTACAAAAAAAAATAATGAGTGCAAGGCACTTAGCATAGCAGCCACGCGAAATATTGCTGGTGCGGAGTAATTTCAACACTGTTGCTAGAATCGGCCTCACCTCTCGATGCTGAGAAACGTAGCTTGACCCGGCTGTCCGTCCCCGCGATGTTCGAATCCACGATAAACGAGAATATCCTACAAAAATGAGCCTCCAGCAATCTTTCGGTCGCGCCGTGGTCCTTCGAAAAATAGCGGCGTTAATTGCAGCTTGACGCCACATGCTAAAGGTATTCACGAAATCATGTGCGGACTCTTACACGCAACCAAACCTACCTACGTGTACGGCAAAATGGCAGCACAGGTCAAAGCAAGCCGCGATATTATTGCAGGCTACATCGCTTGCTATCGCGACGACGCCAACGTTCAAACGCTAAGAATGGGTCGAAATCGAATGGCGCGAAATAAACGGTAACAAAGACGCCGATTCGGACGACGTTAGCCGACCAACTCGGCCAACTTGCCGTTCTGGTGCACAAATTCCGACAGACAGAAAGAGACAGAGGGAAACAAACGTTTCCCAGCTGCAATTCTTTAGCTTCCGCATGACCTCGGGAGCACCAGTAGAACGGGAAACCTAGGCCTTATCTGGCCTTTTGCAGTACGTACAATCGTCATCTTTGGGAAAGGGAACACGCGAGTGCGTTGGGGATCACGTGCCGCGCGGAGCCACGGCGAGGCGCGAAGTTCAAAACGCGAGGAAGACGCCATTCCGTATTTAGGTTGCACCCCCGTACGTTGGTTATAATTGATGGATCATTGAGCTTTTATTTCGGCAGTTCCTCTGTAATTCTTTACGACCATGCTTATACTAATATGGTACGTTTTGCAATGTTATATTTATCAGTTCAACCTCACCCGAACATGCCTATGCATCTCTTTTTTTTTTCTTTGCTGTTGATACTGGGAGACATTAAGGTGACTGTTTGGGCATGGTGGTAGGACATGAATGCAACTTTTTGCGCACATGACTATTGCGAAGAAGAGGCTGAGACACAGGGGCGCAGACTTGCAACAGCGTTTATCTTGAACCAAGTGACCACATATATAGCAGAATGTGTGACACATCATGTGTCCGCCGCCCGCAGAAAATACCTATCTCTACGCAAGAAGAATAGCTCCCTGCTGGAAAGGGCGATGGACGGTTTTGACAGACAGTGTAACCACACTTGTCAATCAATTCCGCTTCGATGATTTCTCGGGCTAATTGATTATGATTTTTGCTGACAATTGAGCATACGCTCTATTCCGGTTCACAGGTGACCGTATTTGTGGCGTCTGCCTGATTACGCGTACGATTTCTACAGTGGGAATTCTATCATTCATTTCTATTACAGTGTAGTGATGCTCCCGTGTCCTGTCATTAAGGCATCGTCCGCTCTGACCAAAATAGTTACACTCACAGTTCAAAGGCAGATTATAAACTATTCCTTCTTCACAGTCAACGAACATTGACTAACGTCTCTTCTTGCAAGCATGCTTTTTAGGGGCACAAGCACTGGTCAATCTGCACAAAGGTTGCAGTTTATCGGGAGCGGGAAAAACCACTTTTACATTGGCCCGCTGGCCAGAACTTTTCAGTCGATGTGATATGCCGTGGGTATACGGAATAACCGCGACTTTTTTGTAAAGCGTGGAAGACTGAGAGCATGTTATCTATGGTGACATGCGCTTCAACAGGGCTTCAGTAACGCTAATGAGGGCAAGTTTGGGGTACCCTGTGCTCGCGAGGCGAAGTGCCTGATCAGAGAAGGTGTCGGCCATGAGCTCAGGGCAAGACTTGCTTAAAAAACTGGACAGGCAAGCCTTGCCAAGAGTTCACGGTCCCGCTAATCCACCTCAAAGGAGGAGAAAGACTGCATATCGGAGCTGATCTAACCTTTCATCAAAACCTGGAAGGGGGTATACACACCGTTTAGTTACCCTGTTCAGTTTATGGTAGTCGACACAGAATCGAAGTGTGTTATATTTTTCTTACCGAGCACTACGGGAGATGCCCACGGACTGTTGGAAGGCTGAATATCGTCACCTGAAAGCATCTCCTCTACTTGCTTCTTGATGATCTGCCTTTCTTTTGGGGAAACTCGATACGGGCGCTTACATACCGGTCTCGTGGCGGCCTCTGCTATAATTTTGTGCTTTCCTACAGACGCCCGCCTTCCCTTTGAGGAAGTGGAAGAGCAGTCAGAAAAATCCTTTACCAGGGAATATATCTGTTTGTTTTGGGCTTCCGGGAGTCTCTGGTTGACGGTAACTGATCTGTCGACGCTGCTGGTTCCTGACAGAGCAGTTGACGTCGCCGTTAGGTTACCAAATATTTTTGTTCAAAACGAGCCCTATGTTTCCGTCCGCTATACCTTCGTGGTCGTAGAATGTTTTTCTCCACAAGAACCATTAGACTGCAGCGTGGAAGCACAGTTAGATCATCATCAACGACGCGCAGTGCAGCAAGACGTCGCTCCTACGATTCCTCCACACGTACAGTTTGTTCTGTAGACAATGACTCACTGGACCTAAGTAGGTTAATTATGGCGCGATTAACGTTTCAGAAAATCCATCCCTAGTATGAGTTCCGACATTCTGGTTGTACAACAGTCTTAAACGCAAGTGAAGCCTCTTATATTAATTCTTCCGGTGCATCTGCAAAGGGGCGTGATAAGATGACCGCCCACCATGCCGTTTCTGCGGTCCGATCCACTGCATCATAACCTTTTTCAGTTTCTTGGCTATTTAGTAGCCTATTGCCGAATAATCAATGCCTGTGTCGACTAAGGCATTCCGATCGCATCCGTCTACTATCAACCCCAAATCTGACGTAATCTTTTTGTCACTGCACATGTTTACTGGAATTATCTCGTCATCGAATTGGAACCGTGCTGGAGGATCTTCATAACTGTGGTTATTCGCCGCCTCACCTCCACAGGCCACTTGCTTCAGTTTTCCTGGCGTGGGCTTAGTGAAGGACGCCTAAGCAATTTTGGAGACGCGCGTGGGCTGGGCGATCGGTAGGGCATGGGCGACGGGGACCATGGCTGATGTTGGCGAGGACTAATGCAGCTTTGGCGCGTGGACAAGTATTCTTCAATCACGGTTGGTCACTCACCGTTTCGGGAGCATAGTGCAATTAAGGTAAAACCCCTTAATCCAGCTTGACGGCACGGGCAGAACCTATACAGGTTACCCGCATCTCCGCAATGAAAAAACAGAGGCCTGCGCTCGTGGTCACGCAAGACGTCACTTTTCTGGGGCATTTACTCCACAAAACGAGGTGCACTGCATGCTGTAAGCGGGTAGGCAGCCACTGGTTGAACCAGTGGCTGCCTACCAGTGGCTGCCTACCAGTAGAAACTGTGGCTGCCTACCCGCGTACTGTAGGCGGGTAGGCCGCCACTGGTTCCAGCAGACGAGGTGCGCTGCGTGCATTCGGCGGGTAGGGAATGGTAGTCTCAACTGCTGCACTACTGCGTACCGCGGGTTGCCTCAGCACGTCGGCGTACGTTGGTATGCACCACATCGGCTGTGGCTCATGCTCTGGATCCCGTATGTCCTGCCTCAGTTCGTCCCGGACAACGTCCATTATAGATAGTGCAGTTGGAGGCTGAGGTGTTCGACGAAAGGTCGTTCGACACGCCTCTAGAGAAGACATGGGCAGGTGCACAGCTTTTCTGACGGTTGTGTTGCCGAGCCCGCTGTTCCAGATTCTTTTCTGTAGTCGTTGCTTGTGATCTGAACTCCACGACAGTGCGCGGTGGGTTGCGGACGAGAACTGCGAAGAGCTCTTCCTTTACTCCGCGCATGGGATGGCGCAGCTTCTTATCTTCACTTATGTTGGGATCAGCACGCTTGAATGGGCTGGACATGCCTTCGATGTACATCGCCACGTTCTCGTTTGTGAGTTCGTTCCTTGCTTGAAGTGCAACTTCCGCGTTTTCCTTAAGATCCGTGCTGGCGTATGTAGCTACCGGTTGTCGTCTAAATTCCTCCCAAGAAGACAAAGAGGTTTTGTGCTTTTGATATCACATTTTTGCGAAGACCTCTAAAGCTTCTGTCCCTCATCCCGTTTATTAAATTTCGCCACGCTCTCGAACAGTTCCAACCAATCTTCTACGTCTTCGAACAAGTCCCCATGGAATGTTCGTGGCTTACGAGGTTGGCTTACGACCAGTTGTGCCAGTGTTACCTGGCTAGTCATAGCGGCGGCGCCCTTTGTCCGAGTTTCCCTAGGCGTGAAGAGAAAAGGGCCGAATTTACTCGAGTCACCTGGGAGACGGCGGCTGGCCCGCTGGTGCACAGGTGTCCGTAACACGGGATCGCATCACTGGTGGTCGGGGCAACGCTTCCATGCGTTCGTGGGGCATTGGCTAATACCCCGCACCTCGGATCCACCAGAAACGTAGCGATGTTGAGGAACACAGGTTAATAAGAACGATACTTATTAAGGGCAAACCCGTGCCCACAACTGAAAGTCATTACAGTCGGGAAAACGCCCCTCACTCGCTTTCCAAACTGGCATCGAACTGACTTCTAGTCTCCCCTACAGCGTGATCTCTCGTCGGCGTGGGGCAAGCGAACCGGCATCGGTGCCCAATACGAAGGGCGATGGGTGCGCTACTTGAATGTGGCGAAGTTACCGCGGTAATGAGATGTCGGGGAAAAAAGGGTGGAAGCCTCATGATAATGAACAGTTCACAAACGAGCAAACTGCATGTTTAAAATGTAAAAGAGGTCTTACTTTATGTCCGCGATGTGGGACTGCTGCACCTGCAAGTTCGCGTGTACGAGCACCAAACGAGCTGCGAGAGTAAGAGCAGCGCATCTCCAGTGAAAGGATTGCTCGCGCGAGCGATGACATCGGCAAGTCCAGAGCAAACACTGATGCTGAAGAGTTTGTGAACAAGAGGGGCTGACAAGCGAGTTGCTATCTCCTGAATCAGAACGTGCACTGTTTTCACGTGCAATCCCTGGCTTCGGCTGCCAAATAATATCTCAAAAGTCTCGCGCAAAAACGGACAGCTTGGTTTTTTTTTACTTTTCGAGAGGGGATTAAGCGATAGTGGCCGGAGCGTGGAAACTGCGCTGAAAGGGACTGTCGTTTCGATGGCGTAAACTTCAACTAATAAGTATATCAGCTCATCGAAAAAGCGTCTACTGCTTCAATTGTATCATGCAAGGGAATAGCAAGACAGACGAAAGAGAACCGCGGTGAGGGCGACCAGAACAAGAGATCTGGTTTGCCACCCTACGCTGGACGAAGGGGGAGGGGGAAAATATGAAGTAGAGAGAGGCGGAGAAAGACACAGGGAGAAAACTATCACAGCCTGTCACAATCACCGCGCACTATCAAAGCACGGGATCATGTGGAGAACATTGAACACCAAATCAGGCTGAATCCGTTCGGGCAAGTCTGTTGACCTTAAGAACTGTGTAAGGAATTCTCAGGGTAGTTATGGGAACTAAATTTTCGTCCTTTGCGTTGGAGGGCGAATGACGTCATTTTCTGTTGCTCTCTATTATGAGAGAGCAGCCCGCCCGCGCGCGCACACACACACACACACACACACACACACACACACACACACACACACACACACACACACACACACACACACACACACACACGCACACGCACACGCACACGCACGCACGCACGCGCACGCACGCACACGCACGGGCACGCACGTGCACGCACACACACACACACACGCGCGCGCGCACACACACACACACACACGCGCGCGCGCGCACACACAAAGGCACACGCACACACACGCACACACGCACGCACACTCACGCACACGCATGCACACGCATGCACACGCACGCACGCGCAAACGCACGCACGCACACGCACGCGCACACACGCACACACACGCACGCACGCACGCAAACGCACACGCACGCACGACTAAACATAACAATTGTGAAGAGAGCAAAGCGTCGACGCTAGCTGTCATTTTCTGCTAGCTAACAAAGAAGATGAGGAAACGATATGTGGTGAAAAAGATTAAAAAATGATCAAGAACTTCATTTTTGGCTCCCACATAGAAACTCTTGATCCAGCACTGGCTATGAAATAGACCAGCATTAGACCAGGCTGCACTTTCATCTTATGCCACTATTTCCAAATTATATATGTGATTAGCGTTGCCATCATACTTCATGCACTTCCCGGTATCTTGCTCTTGTTCCTTAGTGAAATGACGCAATCCGCCTGGGAGATTCCATGAATCGGGAGGTGAAAAAGCTTATCAATTTCTTTTTGAGGAAAAAATATCAAATAAATATTTACCTCGTAAATCTGGAATAAAATGTCTACTCTTACAGATATGAATGATCAAACATATAAGTATTACTGTAAACATTATGTTAGCGCATGAAGTAAAAAGAACAATTTTAGTCTGGAATTCCTTTTGCCTCGCGCAGAAAGGCGCAGAGGGCTTCACAAACGTTCCTGTGGCTGTAATCCAGTGCGGTAGCCCCAAACGAAAGAATTACCGCCAGTCAAATTCAAGCCAAGGTTGTGGAAGGGTTATTCTAAAAATATTTTCCTTTGAATAATGAACCGGCGACGTGTCAAATAGAAATGTTACAGTAGTTAACTGTCATTGCGCAAAGTACAGAAAGGTGATATAGCTTGAACAGACGTGTGGTGGTAAAAGTTCAGTGGGGGGATCCGGCACCGTAGTCTCGTAATCGTAAATTTTTTTCTATTTCAGCACCATTTGTTGTTCCAAGAAAAATTGAGATGCGAGAAATAAGACGTTGACAACGATGGTTTGGCGAAGTTATTTGTCATAGAATATTTTCTGAATTTCGCTGGTATCTATGTCTGTCTGTCCCAAATTTCTTTCACATCTACTTGGGTTGCTGGATATGTCCCACTGGGTATTTTCCGTACTTCAACAAAAAAAGAAGCGAGCGCGACAGAGTAGTCCGTCCGTTTTAGGTGCTTCATCAAGCTCTTTGATAAACACCCTGCACTTGTCCATATCACAACTCAGTATCGTCACTTCCATCATTATAGTCATCGCAATGATGATAAAAATCATAACGTATAAAAATATGTCACATATTACAACCAACATGACAAATATTAATAATCGCACTCATGGTATAGTTCCCTCCAAATTCGGCACACCTTACAGGTGGTGGGGACGTCAACTCTTCAGAAGCGCTCGGATTTAAAGGGTGTAAAAGCTTTAACTAGTTACGCGACCGTGATAAGGGGGAGACGTTTAGAGTATTACCGGAAAGACTGATTGGAAGGCGATTCGACCTCTAGTTGAAGTCGATCAAATATGTAATGCCTTCCTGAGTGAGTTCGCGGGGTGAACATGATAGAATTACTGGTCCCGGTACTCCAGCACCTCACTTTTGGCGCAAAGGGAGTAGGAGGAGCGCACGACTCATAATTTTTTTTTTCCTAGCCTTCAGGATCGGTCCACGAAGGAAGCCGGAAACACCTGATAAGGAAAAGCAGGGGGTAACTCGATTAGAAAGGCATTGTCTTTAAAAACAGGGAAGCGACCGATAAAGCCTACGGGTCGTTACAGGCATACGTAACTGTACAATACAGATACATCGGTTTTTAACGAAGAAAAAAAGATCTAGGAGCGATAGCCAAATGCTAGACTGCAATAGATGTAGTAGAACCTGATCAGCTCCAGCACGGCTAGGTGTTTATTTGTTGCCGGCCCATTACGATGGAGATGCCAATAGAAATCTTCGTCGCAATTGGCATCATCGTCAAGGCTATTCCTTGTACACGTACTCAAATCCGAAAGAAAGCGCACGGCAGGATGGTCGATGCAGTGTCACAGTCGGCAAAAGCGACGCACGAGCAATTCGCGGGATGTGGATTCGAATCTCTCCCGCAGTGTGTTATTTTTTCGTTCATTTGCGTTTCCCTTTACCCAATTACTTCCACAAATGAACGCAAGTAGTTTCTCCTATGCTTCCTCGTGCTTCATTGTTTGTTCTCATGGTTGTGACTAACAAATCACCGAGCTCTTCGAATCGACCCATTCTGCTCGCTCTGAGACCGGTCAGGTGTTGCTTACGTGCTTGCTTAACATGTTTATCTCTACGAATAGCGACCGTCCCTCGCACTCGGACGCAAGGGCAATGGAGGTGGGTTGTAAGGGTTGCAGTTTCTTTTTCTTTTTTTTAGAGACCGCAAGCTGAGCCGCTCGTGCTTACATACAGAACATACACGCTCCCGAAGAATCTTTCTTGGATGGACGGGTTCAAGTGAATGGTGCTGCCTACGATGACCTAAGTCAGCTATATTCTGGACCTGCCGGCTCGCACTACAACATAGCCGACGCAAAGCCTTCAGTATGGCGCCAGCTAAACTCAAACGCATGGAGCTGCGGGTAAGCTATAGGTGCTGTGAAGCGATGACATTGTAAGTTGTCCATTCAGAATCTGACAAGGACAACCGAGGGAGAACACAGAATTAACGGCGTTCGTCCTGTGTTATATTATCTTCCTTTGCTTCACCTAAGTCGTTCTCGTCCTTTTACCCGTTGCTTGTAGAATGCAACGTATTCTTTCAAGCTTGATTATTATTTGTCAGCATCTGTTATCATTCATTTACTTGAAAGTGGTGAATTTCTACGGGAGGAAAACGAAGGTTGAGCTTGCCGTTCTCATTTCACTTTAGCGCGGAAGACCTCAGCACCTGTAACGTCATTGTGACGCCATGGATTTCAATTGTTATGTCGACACCTTGGCCGTTTTTCGCCCAAGAAAAGCTTTCGAAACCTGTGCTGCGGAGGAGTGTTTGCTTCATTTAGAACTCAATACGATGATAAAGCAGCTAGGCACGAGAAAACGCTGCCAAAAATGATGATGTGGCGACGAGCTCACACGGGAACTTCAAAGCAGGCGTCATCGGAACGTCTTTCGCTTTACTTTTTGTTTGGCTTACGTGAGGATCCTAGAGAATGAAAATGGGCGTTTTGTTGTTACAGGAGCATAACTTAGTTACACAGCTTAGCTTAACACTTCTCCTTGCTGCCCCATTAGGGGCTGCCGAAAATCGGCTGTAGCTGGCCCGACGACAACGACGACATAACGGCACACCCATCGCAGAAACGAGACGGAATCGTAAGTGAAAACATAGATTCCTATTTCTTTTTTTTCTGTTCTGCTTATTTCTCCTGGTAATAAAACGTGATGATGAAACCTGCGACAGATACAACAATACCAAGACGTCCCACCCCTTAAGAGCTATCATTGCAGAAAATAAAAAGAAAGCTTTTAGAAACAGGAGAGGGGGAGTGGCTGATAGGTTTGTTTTTTATAGTTTCTTTTCGAAAGCATTCTAAATGAGTTGCGTTATATTTGTATCTTTTTTGCAGAGCATTTCATTATATATTTGTGTTAACTTATGAAAGGGTAGTTCACCGTCTTTTTCCCGTTCATTTCAACCATCATACTTAAGGTTACCTCCCCATTGTGGCTTTGCGCCAAAGACAAGGCTTAGCAAGTCTCCGGGCAGAGTAAAGAGTGAACTTTCCGGTGTCTCTGATGTGTGAGTCATCAGAAAAGAAACTTATCTTGTCAGTATCTATTAAGCAAGAACAATTTAGTTACTTGTTTTACACGCTACGAATGACAAAGTAAAAGACGTCTAACAAGGCCACTTATCCCATGACTCTGGAAATGCCCATGCCTAATTATCGTAGGTGCTACAATGATGTTGAGTGATCGGTTTAACAGTGACTGACCAGGTTAAATAAAAGTGAAAAAAAAAACCTGCCAGGACGAAATCTTAACGCCTGTTTCACAAAGATAGAGCTCTGTCAACGAGAGCACCTGGCGCTTGCGTCACGAACGGGACCTTCGCTTCGGTGTCGACACGCATTGTGATCCCGACGGCAACACAGCATTTCCTGTTTAAGTTTAGTTCCGGATGCAGACCAGATTTCTGCTGACACAGCACTTTTTCTTTTCTTTCACGAGCAGTATTTCCGAGGGCGCGTCCTTGAGTATTTATCCTTGTTCTCACACTCGTCCTCGATAGAGCGTCGGTGCCAGACAAAGAGCTTTAGACAGCAGCACTACTCGATTTCGAGCTCTGACGTCATGAAAGAAGGCCGAAAAATCCATACATTCCAATAAGAGCGGCGGGAGGCGTCTCAGGTTGCCATTTTTGTTACAAAGCACCATAAATTAGTGGTCTACTGTCGATGACAGAGAGAATAATTATGATAGTGAGTGCACAAGCGTAAGTTCACCTGCTATAGACTCGACGTGCCCTCTTCTCCTAGCCCCTTTTCTCCCTTCCCCAATGCAAGGTGACCAACCTGGTTCAGCCTGCCAGCTCAGAAAGCTTTCCTGCATTTCCCTTATCATTTATCTTGCCTTCATTTGTAACAGGCGGAGCAATGACGTCCCATTTCACTCCGTGTGATTGATCTCGTTTATGTCGCGAGCGATGTGTCAGACCAGCTTCCACGTGGTCTGCTTGACGTCTGGGCGCCCAAGCTATGCATGGCCGACGTCGCGGACCTGCTCGAACCCTACAATGCCGGTATCCTTCAGCGTTTTGACGAGTTCTTGTCCGGCACCCGCCGGACAAGAAGCTGAAGCTTCCACAAGGTAGGTGGCATACCCTCGCGAAATTGCAACTGGGCAACCTTGAGGAATGTTTCCCCTTTCTAAAAGGCTGAAGCTCGACTGGAAGAGTTGGCACGTATTTTGCTTTTAAATGGGCCTTTCTTTCCTCAAGTTTATGGGTAGCAGTGATTCTAAGATTTATCTCCCTACAAGCCACAAACGAGCGGATAGTGAACTTTTGAAACTGATTTAGAATATTTATCAGCGGATTAATAAGCCTGTTCAACAAGCAGCCTCAAAGCACAGTTGGAGATATACGACCATGCTCGCTGAGCTGCACCCGGAGGCGTTTCCCCGTCCCAGTCACAAAAACTTTTTATTTAGAGTGCTTCTCTTTGAGAGCGTATGCTTATGAAAGTTACAACGAACACTTGGTTCCTGCATCCAATCCGACCAAGTTCACTTCGTAAAACGGGAATGTTTTTTCCCTGGTGAAGGCATTTGTTAACCACTTTGCGGAAGTTGCAAACGGCCCACCAACAAAATTCGGAAGTCTGGAGGTGTCTTCCTAGCATTCGCAGTTCGGTTGTCATTGTAATTGATACTATTCAGCTACTTAAAAAAACTGTCCACTATATTCTACCCCGTTTCTCGCTCATATTTCTCTAAACGGATGTTTAGTGGATGCTCACAAACATTAAGCGGGTTCAAGCGGATAGTTAGCATTGGTAAGCGAAAATTTTTCCAAGAAACATTGGTGCTGCTGGGCAGAATCGTCTCCCATGAAAAGCTTAACTACCCGTCACGGTAGCTTGGTGGCTGTGGCATTGCTCTTCAGTGCTCGAGAGTTCGATACCGAAAGCAGCTGTCGCACTTCAATGGGGCGAAATTAAAAAAAAAAAAAACGCTCGTGTACTTAGAGTTTGGTGGGCGTTGAATAAACCCAGCTGGTCGAAATTAGCCCGGAGTTGCCCCACTACGGCATAATTCCGTAAATCCGTAATTTACTTTTTCTTACTAACCTGAACTACTAGCGAAGGCGTACGCAAACCGTAAAGGGGGCTGTTAGTTTCCAGAAGGTCTAGTTCCAAGGCGCGCTGATAGAGCCCATCCTGAAGACAATACCAGCGCAGGTGCGCCGCAAAAGAAGAATGAACATGCGAGATAGAACACTAAAGTCTGTTAGAGCGACAATTATAAGAGGATCCAAGGGGCTCCGTGTTTTGTTAGGCACAACCGCTTGATGTAACAGACAATGAAGCCAGATAATGCGTAAGGGAATGTTATTGTTATGCCTAACTGTAATGTAACAGCAAAAGTTAAGTCACTTTAGCATATGTGAAAGAGAATGGAGGCGAAAGCCAGCGGGCTCACGAGACATTAATTAAATTACTTGACATTCTCGTTGGAATGCGTTTTTACTTCCTATTACTTGTGTTCTCCCACGAAAGTTACTTGGCCCTTATTAACACCAAAACTTGTGGGTTCGACTCCTACCAATTGTCGTGAGTTGGAGTGATCTAGTTAACCTTATTTTAATTAACTGTGCCTTGTTAGTTTTGCCGTAGTTAACGCCCAAGGTCCTTGGTTCGACACCCACAAATGGCCATGCGTTCGACTCCCATTAATTTTGGTGCCCATAAATTTTGGTGCCATAACGCCAGACGGTCAATTTTTCGATAATGCCTGACATGGTATTTTTCGACCCATGAGCCACTTCGGGCTTTTGCCCTAACAAGATAAAGTGAAGTGAAAGTGTACGATTAGCTAACTCTATGTAGGTGGGAATCGATCGCACGCCTACCCATTACGCATGCGGTACTTTATCGACTGAGATAACGCGATGGCCATCATCTCGTCCACTTTATTTGGTTTTTGTATGCGTGTACAGGATTGGGTACCGGGAGTGTTACCCGGCGCCTCTCATGGCCAAGGCAGTACTTCCGTGAGCACCTTTATTTCGAGAGTACAGCCATTTATACACTTCAGCAACATCCCTTCACGTGCAGGCTTCTGTCACTTTCAGAAACCTGATAGTCTTTCTCACACAAAAGGAACTTTGCCTAGAACCGTCTGCTGCCTTTACGACTTCACGCGACAATTTATGTTCTTACTCACGACAGCGCATGAAATAGAAACATGTACGCATGATTTGCCCAAGTGCTCACCAATGTGAATCGAGCCCAATGCTGCTCAGTACCGGAGTTGTGTGTGCGTGTGTTTACCGTTTCGTTTGACACTGCCTAGCTCCCTCAGCACAGGTCCGAGGGGGCCAGCGTTCCACCAGTCGAGCTCAGTCGCGCCTCTTTCAAGCAACACGAGAAGTAGTGATGTCAACACGTTCGTGGCTTCCACCAGTCACGTAAGTAAAACCGTATGCCTCATACCTCTATACTAAACTGTGTCGCGCACACAGCAAGAAAAATTGCCTCTCGTGGAATCGGCTTCTTCCTGGCTCCAACTTCCGCTCAAGACTTTAGTGTCGTTTGATACCAGCGGCCATAGTTGTCCCTGTTACAGTAGTCTGTGGAATTCAGAGACCCTTCATTGGAAAACCGTTTACTGCAGGTCTGTTGATTTGGCCATTTTCGCCCTCAGATTCGTCAAGTTTGCGCGGCGCCTGGATATGCTAAATGTTAAATACAGGTTCCCGTTAAAACTAAGTCAAAGGAACCATGGATAGGTGCTCGCCGTATTGAAAGTTCGTCTCAACAGGAAGGATCTAAATAACAGAACTCATTATTCCTGGCAAACGACACAAATAACAAATGAAAATGTGCCAAAAGAAAAAGTGCGCGTGTAAAAAAGAAAGTCACTTGTTAAGATTTCATGATGCTAGACATTGCTTTCATAACTCTTAGGCTATGCAGTAACTGTTACGTGCCGGCATTTGGCAAACCTGTGCTCTGTCACAGGAGCCGAAATTTTACTTAGCTTGCAAAAAGTTTCCTCATTCTCCTCATGTTGCTAAAAAAATGCACCAAAAGATCCAGGCCACTATCAGCTACATACTGTGATAGCACCACTGAGCGGTGTCCTCACCATTATTCTTTGACCGCAAGGGCACATCGTGGACCTTTTTAATCACCATTTTAGGTGTCAGCCCTGCGGGTTTCACCTGCTTGTCGACATTTGCGTAGCTGTTTGCGTCTACGGAATCACCATTTGCTCCTTAGGCAGCTAGCATCACTTACTCCAAGTGTGCCGATAGGGGCCTCTTGCTAAGCCTAGCAGCAGGCGTCAGGGACGACTGCGGAAGTTCGATTTAACCGAATTAGCGTTTCGTTTTAAGCAGATTTCTTTCGCGTTGGGCCTACCTGAAACCAACCAAAGGTGCGGTGTTCCTCACACCCGAAAGCTTGCCTTAAACTAGATCGTCTTAATAGCAGTTTACCGTAAAAGAAAATGGTAGGGGTTGGAAAGTGAGGAGTAGAAATCGCCGAATATGTCTCAAAAATAATGAAGGCGTTGACAAATCGCTCGTACGCGCTCTAGATGTTCGTGACGTCGGGCCACATCTAAGTTTTATTTCTGCATGCATGCTTTTACTACATCTACCGCCACTCAGTCTCAAAATCATAATTAATTATCGTAAAACGTAGGTCGTAACAGCTGCACACTGGATTGCGTGATAGTTGAGCGTGACTCCAGTGGCCCCCCCCTCCCCCCTGCTTCTACCGCGTACTGTGCAAATGGGAGAACAGCGCTTAGCAATACGCAGAATGAATGAATGAATGAAACGAAATGTTTCAATTTATAATCGAGACTCTAGAGAAGCCACGACTTGCTTGGTGGTGTTCGCATTCGTATGCTTGCACCTTAACAACCCTGAGGCCTTTCTTTTCCCAAGTGGATACTTGTCCTTCCTCGAGTGAGCTCTCGTAGCCTTACCAGAGTTTTTCAAATGCAATAACCAATTTACGCGACCATAAAACCGCGTTTCCGCTTCAAATGCTTGTACCTCTCGACAGCCTTTACGCTCGACACCTTCCGCTATTTGTATCACTTCTTGCATTCCCAACTTCCTTTCCCCATACAGTGCTGATGAAGTGACCTCCTAGTGAGAGACAGTTACAGCTCTGCGTTTGTGTCTTCAAATTTTCTCATTTCAAACTCACGTACTACTAACAGACGCTGGTCGGTGACTACATCACGAAGGCCACAAAGCAGCAGCGCCCATCGAGATCCAGACCCGCATCAAGTGCTCCACCCGAGGTCCCGTACTGAGACACCATGGCCGAGGAACATCGGGAAATCTGCGGACAGCGTTTAGGGAGGAAAAAGAAGGCAGACGGCGTACAAGGCGCCAGTCGCCTAACTGGCACGTAGTGACACGAACTTGATTTTAAAGAAACAAAGACATAACACTCAGTCCAATTGTACTAGTAGAGAGCTCTTCCAGCCCATTGATTTTATTTAATGAAAGGATAAAGCATGATTATTACAGCGGATGAACTGAAGGGCCAGCTTCTTTTCTATATATATATATATATATATATATATATATATATATATATATACAGAACCTTAGAATCTCACTATTTTCTCGTTTCTGGACCTTTCATTTATTTGTTTTTTTCTTGGCCAGAGATTTACGAAAGTTGTGAGTACAAGGCTCTGACTCAGTTAGGAAGAAATGTTATCCAGTTGCTTGCCGATAAACAATTATCCCCAAGTAGGCACTTTCAAACCTAAGAAGCAACTTTGAGCTACTGACGGATCTCCAGGGGAGCATTTCCACTAGTGTTTACTGTCTGAATCTTTCTTGCTTAGGAACCTCCACTTACTTTAAGACTAAAGATTAAGGTATTCCACACATACACAAAAACATTAGAGAGAAAATGTTCGCTCTGCCACTCGCCAGCACGCGCACATCACTGCAAGTATAAAGGAGAACTCACAATAGGAAGTGACTACAGCACTAGTCTGAGTCGCACTTGTACAGAGTGGTCGAGTGGCCGCCAGCATCAGCAGTAATTACTGTGACGTAATTTCAAGGTTCCACTTATGTTCATCCTATAGCGCATGGCCCTAGCATGCGAATCGACCATGTGTGGCCTCACTGTGGCGTCAGCCTGCGTTTTCATTTTTCTTATTTTATAAAGACCACCAAGCAGACCGATTCACCACTCTAGACAAGTGTTGTTTAGAGTGTACAACAAAATCGACACGAGAACTTAGGAACACACGTCCTTATTAACAAAGAAGTATCAAAGAAAAGAAAGCCACCATTTCAAGGCAGGACTACAAACAAGGTAAGTACAAGATCGCCCAAAAATAGCGACGGACACCCGATCAAGCGCGAAGCTCACTGCAACCTCTGTAGAACGGTCAGACGAATCAGACGAGCCTCCACGATCTTCCAGAAACTCTCGAACCTCGGAGAAAGGTAAGAAAAAAAAAGCTACGACGTCTCTACATGGCAAACATTCATCACATTTTACGGCTGGGACCTGGTACTCGAGATATCGTGCACAAGAGGCTCAAAGAGGCCAGGCCGAATCTTTCAGAGGATATCACCTGCTGGAAAGAGGACAACAAAAGGGCGCCTCCGCCATGACGTCACTTAAATGAGCGAACGTAATTGGCGGGGCGTATACAGGGCGTTTCGCGTAACTTGAACCAAGCGTTCTGAAGAAGTGCTAACCGCAGCTAAATGAAACCACAATATATGGTTTGCTGCCACGCGGCGCTCTTTAGAGCATCTTCTTATACTACGTGTAATTTCCTAATTAAATAAGATAAATTATGGAAAATCTTCAATATTCACTTTAGGCAGAGTGCGTGTCGTTGCATTGCAGAAGGGATTCAGAAACGACCGATCCAATTTTTTTGCGGCTGCGTAAACGCTGCGTGATGATTTTTTTTCGGCGTTTTAAGAAAGTTCGCGAACTATGAAATAAAGTCACGTGACCGAGCTCGCGCGCTGTCCTATTTGAGCGCTCTCAACCGCGCGTCGAACCTATCGCTTATCGGGGACGACCGCGCTTCCTGTCCGTGTGCCACCGCCAAAGGTGCTGACTCACTGTGAAGGTGACGGCCACAGGCGCTCACCTTCGCCATGGTCCGCGCGCACGGTTCTTTTGCACGAAGTGCGGCTGGGAGCGCTGCATACGACAGCGCATGAGCGAAGTCACGTGGTATTTCGTATTTCGCGGGCTTTCTTTAAGCGTAGAAGAACATCATCACACAGCACTTACGCCGCCACACGAATTTAGATCGGTCGTTTCTGAATGCCCTCTACAGCGGAGCAATACGCACTTGGCCCTCGAGTGAATAGGAAAATAAAATTGCATAATTCACCTTAGTTAACAAACTAATCAACCGGAATACAAAAATATTCTATAGAGCACCACATGAAGGCAAACTATATGCCTTTGGTTTCATACAGCAGCGGCTAACCACGTTCTTTTTTAAATACTTCGTTCAAGTTACGTGACACACCCCGCATGCAAGTAGGGCAGTAGTGTCCTTGCCGCTTAGTCTTAGTATGTCTCTTTGTGGTAGAGCGTCACAAAACAATTTGAAAGGCGGGCCATGAAAATGTAAACGAATGGCTTTCGAAAAAGAAAAAGTGTGACAGGGGCGTCGGCATAAGAGCTTCGATGAACCATAAAGTTTCCTGGAAAACCCACTATAACGGAATCTAGAGCTGGTGTATCGTCATCGAAGGCTGACTTGCGGAGATTAGCTGCCTGACCTCATATAACCTGTCTCTTTCTTCCCGATTTTTTAGGTTGTCTTTATTTGTGCAAACGGAAAGCGTCAGAGGTAACCTGTACTTCTATGTCTATCCCCGCAGCGAGGGGCACCGCGCGCGTCTCAATGGCAGCAGGAAGCCCACTAGCCTAAAGCACAAGATCATCAAGTCGTCGCGAATGCCTCAGCTCCCGAAGGAACACTGGAAGATTATCGCCCGCCCCAGGGGTGGTCTGGATGTTCAGAAAACGGGCTCCGCTCGGCTTGGTCGGGCCGTTGCCGCCGCGGCAGGACTCACGTCCGAGCAAGCTAGCCATGACATCGTCTGCCCCAACGCAACACAAAATATTATCGTCCTCAGCACCGCGTCTCGCGATAACGCAGATGCTTATCTAAAAATGAATTGCATCACCCTGGGAATGAAACAGTACGAACTCAGCACTTACGAAGCCGCGCCGCACGCCACGTGTAAGGGTGTCATACGTCAAATTGATGTGTCGGAGAGCCAGGCCGACCTGGACAGAAGCATTCTCAACGAGAGAAATCCGTTAGCCCTGGGAGCCAAGCGAATCAAGAATAGCGAAACGGTAGTAATCGTTTTCGACGGCTACAAGGTCCCCAACTTCGTGTTCTACGGCTCGGCGCTAGTCAAGTGCTCCTTGTACCTCAGGCAGCACGACTGCTGCTATGCCTGCGGTAGACTAGGCCACAGAGCCGACGTCTGCCCATCGCCGGAGGACAAGCTATGCAGGAAGTGTGGGGCCAACAACCCCGACGACAACCACACCTGCTCGCCTACTTGCAGCCTCTGCGGGGGCCCGCACGCCACAGCGGACAAGATTTGCAAGCAAAGATTCCAACTCCCGTACATCGTTCGGCGGAGGAGAAGGGAAAGAAATCCGGAATCCAGGAATCGAGACCCGTCACCAGCACAGACAAGCGCCGACAGCGAACCGGCTAAACCTTCCAGCAGGCGCTCCCGCTCGAGAAGCCGCTCGAGGTCCAGGAGCCGTTCCAGGTCCAGGTCCCGGGGCCGCTCAAGATCGGGAAGCCACTGCCGGGGCCCACAGAACAGGGTCCGGTTCGAGGAGCCAGCCTGTGCTGGGAAACAAGGCGCCACTTGGGCAGACAGGGTGCGGAGTGGAGGGAGAACTGCCGTAAAGGTAACTGGGGGTGCGGCGCCAGAGCATGGTTCGTCTGAAATAGCCCAGCTTAGGAAAGAAAATGCCGAGATGCGCAGCATAATCTTGTTAATGCGAGCCGAAATAGCTGAGCTCAGAAAGGCTAATCAACCTCACCACGTTCCAGTCCATAATTCAACCCCCTCAGGAATCCCTTCGGTGACCCCCTCTCCCCAACCCCCTCGGCGACCTCACGCCGCTCCAGTCCCTAGTTCATCGCCCTCGGGGACCCCCTCTCCCGAAACCGCAGACGTTCCCATGGTCGTGGATGCGAGCCACTCGGGCAACCCTGCCAAAAGAAAGGCCGTTCCCAGCATGCCCGAAAATGTACCGGCTAAAGCCAAGTCCGAAGTCAGAGAAATGTTGAATTCAATCTGCTACGAGATCAAGAAGATCACCGAACGACTATCTGCAGTGGATCAGCGACTCTTGGTCGTGGATCAGAAGTTAGATGCGCAAAATGTCAAAATTCAATGCTTAGAAAACAGAATGCCAGAGATAGAGTCCAAGGTGCAGGAAATGGACATCAGGACGTCGACCCACGTACGTCCCGTTTACTTCACGGATGCCACGTTGGTACCTACGCCGCCACCACTGCACATGCCCGGACCGATTAATAGAACCATCTCCCTCGAGACCCTAGTAGCAACGCCGGAAGGCACTCTATACAGCAAGGATGGCGCCAAACACCCAATTTAGGATTTGGCAGTGGAACTGCAGGGGACTCAGCCATAAAAGATGCACCCTGCAGCAGTTTGTTCGCACTCACACAGAAAAGCCACATGTTATATTATTACAAGAAACGATGACTGATCAGGTTTCACTCCAGGGATACAAAGCTCTTGCTCTCCGTGAGGACGGCAGAGGAATCTGCACATTAATCAGCAGCAAGTTCACCTTCGTCGCACACGATCTAGGGGTCCGGCCTAGCAAGACGGAGACCTCCCTAGTAGAAGTCATCCCAAGCCAATCCAACATCTCTAGCATTTTTATACTTAACGTATATAGCAGCCCGAGCGATCACAGACAACGTTTCAAAACCATCATCACTAGGGCGACGAAACTCGCCCGAAACTCTCCACTGGTTGTGGCCGGCGATTTCAACGCCCCCTTTCACGCGTGGAACTACACGCACGACACGGTCAAGGGCAGAAGCCTGTGGCAGGAGGCGGGAGATGCGGGACTCTCTCTATTGACGGACCCAGCCTTTCCCACCAGACGGGGCACCTCCTCGACCAGGGACTCTGTCCCGGATCTCGCCTTTGTTAAAAACGCTGGCTCAGCCACGTGGTCGAATCTGCTCATAGACCTCGGTAGTGATCACTACATCACGGTCACGAGCTTACAAGTGGAGCAGAAACGAAAGAAGGCGTTCTCGGTGCCCGACTGGGACAAATTCCGTGAGATTCGCAAGGCCCGCGCCGCCTGTGGAGAAAAGCCGGAGAGTCTCGTCCAGTGGTGCGCACTAATTGTGCAAGATGTCTGCTCCACAACCAAAACCATAGAGACGGATCTACAGACAGACAAAATGGATAGCAGGCTAGCGCACCTTCTCGAGGCTAAGCAATCACTTCTCGAGAGGTGGAAAAGCCAACGCTTGAATCGCAAGCTCAGAAAAAAGATAGCCGAGATCAACAAGCAGATCGGCGAGCACTGCCAAGCCCTGTCTAGGCAGCAATGGGACGACATTTGCAATTCAATTGATGGGCAGATGCGCACGGGAGGGAAGTGGAATCTTCTCAAACACTTGCTCGACGACTCCGGCACCAAGTCAAACCAGAGAAGTGTCCTCACTAAAGCGCTCCACGAAGCCAAGAAGTCGTCTTCGGAAAAGGACATGCTGGAGATGCTGGCTAAGAAGTACCTGCCGCTCAAAACTGTGGCCGATGAGGCGGCATACCCAGTATACAAAGGGAAGCCGAACTCCGCGCTGGACGAACCTTTCAAAATCAGTGAAATCCGCCGCGCCCTACACGACCTCAACGGTAGGTCAGCACCCGGCCCGGATCACATTAACAACAAGGCTCTCAGAAACCTGGAGGACGCATCGATCGAGTTTCTTACAGATGAGATAAATCGGATTTGGGAGCAGGGAATTGTACCGGAAGAATGGAAGTTGGCGAAGGTCATACTAATCCCAAAGCCCGGTAAACCGCCGAGCCTGGACAACCTCCGGCCAATCTCACTGACGTCATGTGTAGGGAAGGTGGCCGAGCACGCAATCCATAACAGAATTGCCGAGTATATCGAGACCAACGACCTTTTCCCTCACAACATGATAGGTTTCAGGCCAGGCCTCTCCACCCAGGACGCCATGAAGCTTATCAAGATCCAAATCTTGGAACGCTGCACTCGGGACACGAGAGCCATCCTTGGTTTGGACCTGGAGAAGGCCTTTGATAACATCCGTCACGAGTTCGTTCTCGACGCCATCTCCAAACTCAACCTGGGCTCGTCCTTCCATGCCTTCGTCAGGTCTTTCTTGAACAAACGATGCGCCATCCTCAAGGCTGGAGATTTGGAATCGGAGAAAATGGAGCTGAGCAGAAGAGGCACCCCCCAGGGGTCAGTCATCTCACCACTCCTCTTCAACATCGCAATGGTCGACCTCTCAAGGTATCTAGGCAAGGTCCAGGGCATCGGTCACACGATCTACGCGGACGACATCACTGTCTGGTGCGCGGGTGGCAGTGACGGTCAAGTCGAAGCCGCTCTCCAAGAAGCTGTCGACACTACAGAGCGTTTTCTAACCGACACGGGACTCCGGTGCTCCCCGAAGAAATCGGAGCTCCTACTCTACAGCCCAAGTAGAAAGGGCCGCAAGCCACAGAACTGGAAACCCCCCTCTGAAATTGACATTCATCTCTACACCAATTGCGGAGATCCCATTCCCAAAGTCGCGTCCATTCGAATCTTGGGAATGACACTCGAAGGGGCGGGCTCGAATAACATCACCATTCAAAAACTAGCAAAAAAGACGGACAGCGTCATCGGTCTAATCAGGCGGGTAGCTAACAGAAGGAGAGGCCTGAGCGAAGAGAATCTGTTAAGGCTAGTCCACGCTTTATTGTTGTGCCATTTTACGTATGTAGCGGCCATGCACGTCTGGAAGAGGGCCGAGCGAGACAAGCTAAATGCCATGATAAGGAGGGGGATCAAGAGCGCGCTCGGACTACCCAACTACACACGCACCGACCGACTCCTGCAGTTGGGTATTCATAATACCCTGGAAGAGATTGCAGAAGCACAAGAAAGGGCACAGATTCTCAGGCTCTCGGGCACCAGGGCGGGCAGACGACTCCTAACTGAGATGGGCGTCCCCCCGGCCACTGTCGAAGATGCCTACCAGGGCCTTCCGAAAGAGCAGAGAGATAACATCATCATATCGCCCGCCCCGCGCAATATGCATCCCCAGCGCAACGTGGAAAGAAGGAAGGCCAGAGCGGTAGCGCTCCTACGCCGCGCAACCGAACTCCCTGGCGGCAGCTGCTTCGTTGACGCGGCCCAGTATGCAAACAGCAACAATTTCACGGTAGTTTCAATCAACCACAGAGGTTCGACCGTTAACGCCGCTTCGGTACGAAGCACGTCGTCGCATGCGGCCGAGCAAGTGGCCATTGCCTTGGCCCTCCTGGACGACGGACATGCCAATATCTTTAGCGACTCCAGGGCAGCCATCCGCGCCTTCAGCGTTGGCGCCGTGCGTAAGGAAGCCTGTCGCATCCTCGAAGGCAAAAGCATCGCCACCCACACTCTCACGTGGTTCCCCGCTCACATGGGATCCATCATGGGAGGCCCCACAAACCTCAACGAGCTGGCCCACTCCAAGGCGCGAGGTCTCGCTTTCCGCGACCATGGAGAACTCCAACGCCGGCCCGCAGTGGTGGAGAATAGAGATCAACCGACCACATACAACGAAATTGCGCAGCACTTTTATCTCGGCAGGAGAGACTTTCCCCTTCCCCACAAGAAGTTAAATAGAGCGCAGGCATTGACCCTCAGATTATTGCAAACAGGTTCATATCCCAACCCGGCTTTATTCCACAAAATTTATCCCGACACCTATGCCACTAGTTCTTGCAGGCACTGCAATGACATCGCTAGCCTAGACCATATGCTCTGGCGTTGCCCCTCGTTACGAGGCACGGAACAAATCAATGTGGACAAGTGGCGCTCCGCTATCAAGAGCCCCGATGCTGGGGCGCAACTATGGGCTGTCCAGAGGGCCCACGATGCGGCGGTCGGGCAAGGCCTGCCTGTCCCAACGTGGGAGCGGCCCGCAGCGCGCTGAGTCGCGTACCTCAGGACCTTATTAAAGTTTTGCATCCATCCATCCATCCAAACTGGCTTACAAAGTTTGAAATCTGGAGGGTATAGGAAAAGGGTACATCGGTATTTACAAGAATTGTGAGCAAAATAAATAAATACGAATTTAGAGCGAACTACTGTGCCGATTGCAATGTTGTAAGGTCTTCAGACACTTCAAATGGCTTAGCTGCAACAGCTACTCACGAAACGAACGAAAACTTGTTCAAAAATGTTCGGCAGAGACACTTAAGGCTGCTTACGTGGGAATGCGAAAGCATTGTAGTGGCGTCGGGGAAACGTTTTCGATCACGTATTCATCGGCACATCGTCGTGCACGTCGTAAACTTGCATGGCCTTCCTATTTGACTTCCCTTGCTTCGTCTTCTGCACGTGCTTCCGCGGGCGACGACACTTCACAGATGACGCCGAGGTACACGCTTCGGAATGCATGCCAGTAGACACAGCACCGATAAAATCTGTATCGCAAGTGACACGCGGGAGGCAGCGACGGGACGTATGTAATGACGCACGGACTAGGCGCACCTACTTTTTGCACGCGCTCGAATTGACGTCGAGAGGGCATCGCCGTATCACCGATGAAAACCGAAGAGCAAGTGACACGTCAGAGGCAGTGACGCAGGCAGTGACGTGACGCGTGCAATGACAGACGCATTAGTCCCAACTTTAATTACCACTTTAATCAGCCGTGGCCGTGGAGCAACCGTGGTGTCGGGGCAGCACGCTCGTGTCGCATCCCGGAGGCCCGGGTTCGATTTCCACCCGAATCCCCACAAAATTTTCCTTTTCGATTTTTATTAATTCACTTTTTCACAGAAAGCTGCCTGACAAATTTGACGTTGCTCCGAACGTTTTTGACGCGTCCTTAACTCTTTGCGCCGTCGGCCGTGTTGAGCACCGTCTTACGGTTACACCGCCAAAGACAAGATCCAGATTATTGCGTAATGCACCATATAATGTTTTCGTATTAATATTGCTATTGTGGTAACTTGGTCGCAAAATCAAACGCAGGATTGTCGATATTATCCAGTTGGTGCGGCCATGTATCAATTCAGGTCTTCGACGAGTGATTTCGACGAACGTTGATCATACTGTCAGATAAGATGATTCTGGCGCTTTGGTTACTTACTGTTACCTTATTTTTGTAGTTACACTGATATTTATTTATTGGCTACACAGGGTGATAGCTGCACCAAAAGTTCCCGGTCAATAATTGCGTAATGAAGCTCCAAAGCCATGCAACGCCTCGCCATTTCACAGGAACGCTGAAATCCTAATGAAAGTAACGCTCACAGTTATCCTTCGCTTGAACACACTGTAGCAACATTGAATAACCGTTATCACTAAGTGTGTCTCCAAGTAGACAAATACATACGCCAAGTGTTGGTTCGGGTTATCGCCTAAAATATCAAGGCCTGAAGGTTAAAACGTGTATTCAGGTAAAATAGTTGGGGATCGTAGTATTCCGAATGCCGTCACAATAATGTTAATGACATGTGAGAGCACGCGTAGTTCTCACGACAGTGTGTATCATAAGGACGGCGTAAAAATGTTCGTGTCATTTGTGCGAAAAGTACGCTTCCGTACGTTGGCTGCCCCGCAATACAAAGCGCCGCAAGAAGTAGGCTTAACCACAGCACAGACCGTGGGAAAATTTTTTCAGGCCGATTTGGGCCCTTCTGAAGCCCCTCAGTGCGCACGCAATTCCATTCTTTTAAACTTGGCGCCACTGGTCCTTCCGTCTTTCTTGCTCATACTCCCGCCACACGTGTTCCTATTTTGCTCCTTCTTATTGGACTACAATGGTCACGTGACGTAGCACCCCCTTTACGCCCGATTTACGGCAGGTAGTACGATGAATCGTGTCCACGCATTGTGAACTTGCGCTGCGCCCACGACCGGAGAGGCGATTAAAAAAGAAGGTTGTGGCGACACGTGACGTAAAGTGTCGTCCAATAGGAAAGAGGCGAACGAGAGGGCGAGCCCTGAGGAAAAGAGAAAGACGGGGAGAAAGTTCGACGGCGCGAAACTTTAAACGATAGCGGCACTTATACAGTGCGAGGCTTATCTTTTGCGAAATCAAGCCTCAAAATTTTTTCCCACGGTCTGTGCTGTAGTGAAGCCGACTACTTGCAAAGTCTTGCTTTGCAGTGAAGCCAACGCGCAGCATAAAATGTACGTATTTGTATTGTTTATAAGTATAAAAATAAAATGATAAGGAGGGAAAGCGTGAAATTACTGCATACCACGCTGTACTCCTCTACCGTACGGCTGCTGACGCTTCAACGACTGTCCCTAGAGTGCGCGAAAGAGCGGTGAAATGCCTGGTGTATAGGTTATAGCACATATCGTATACTTATTCATGGCGAGGCGCACCTTTCGACGAAACCGGGCTACATTATTTTTCAAGGTTTTCCCTGTAGTGAAGCCAACAACTTGCAGTGTCCTGTTTTGCAGTGCAGCCAATGGGTGTTATATAATGTGCGCATTCGAATAGTTTTACAAAATACAAAAATAAAAGACAGGGAGACTGACTGAATAAACTTTATTGAAACCAGCAAGAGATGGTGGCTGGGCCTAGGCCTCCCACGTGGGGACGTCGAGGTGTTGCCTCCTCGCCGCCTCGCAGGCCTGCTGGGTCGCCCAGAGTTGGTCGTCAAGGTTGGGGCTACGCAGGGCAGCGTGCCATCTCGACGAGAGGGTCGTGGGGTTAGTGTCGGGGTATTGGTGTGTACAGTCCCAAAGCATGTGTGGAAGTGTGGCTGGCTGTGTCTTGCAGATATGACACGTGGGAGAGCGAGAAATTATTGCCGACCACCCTGTAATTATGTACTGCAGGCCTACTGATAGCTAAATGACTGTCACCAGAGTGGTTGATAGAGCCGGGGAATGGCTGGGATATAGCGGATAGCAGAGATCATAGATATATTGATTGTGACGCTTACCTTTCGACATAGTCGGGCTAAATAGTTTGATCACGCTCTTTGCTGTAGTGAAGATGACCACTTGCAGTATCTTGTTTTGCATTGAAGCCAATGGAAAGTACAAAAGGTACCGATTTGTATTGTTTGTTTAAAAATATGTATTAAAGGCACAGAGAGCGGCAAATTACTGCAGACCACGCTGTAATCTATCGTAGCGCTGCTGACTCCTGAACAACTGTCCCCAGAGTGGGTGACAGAGCACTGAAATGACTGCTGTACAAAGGATAGTAGAGATTATATACATTGTCATTGCGAGGCTTACCTTTCGATAAAGCAGGGCTAAAGTTTTCTTTCCACAGTCTTTCCTGCAGTGAAGCCAACTACTTGCAGTGTCTTGAATCGCAGTAAAGCCAATGCGTAGTATACAATTTATTTGTAAAGTTTATTAAAATATAAAAATAAAAGGAAGGGAGAGCGGACAATGCTGCAATACTCTACCGCATGGCTGCTGACACCTGAATGATTGTCACCAGCGTTGGTGATAGTGCAGTGAAGTGACTGGTGTAAAGAGCACAGCAGAGAGGGCATTCAAGGCGAGGCTTATCTTTTCACCAAACTGGTCTATTTTTCCAATGGTTTGTGCTGCGGTGAAGCCCCCCTCTTGCAGTGTCTTGTCTCGCATTGCAGCCGATGCGTAGTCCCGGTGAGCAGCACTACTCTGCGCATCGCGTTGACGATTCTCGTGCATTCACGACTACGTATGCTGCCGTGTTTGCCTCTTCTTTCCGCCAGTTCTCGTTGTCACGCTGTCATCGACACCAAGGCAGGCAATAGAAGTGGCTAATATGCAAAATTTGGCAGAAATGCGCAAGCACTGCAATCTATTACGGAACTGGCTACCTTGACTCAGATGAACACACACACACACGCGCACGCCCCCACGCACGCACGCACGCGCACAAACACACACACACACACAATAATCAACCTCCTTGGCATCATTGCTTACTTCATCTGTTGAGACCAAGACAGCTGTCACAGGGCAATGCACCCTGAAGTACGATACGTACGATTCCGCGGCCCGTTTTGTCAACTGACCACGCATAGCACTGATACGACAGTACCTCTTGAATGCGGCCATCTTACTATGGGCGCGGTGCTACCATCCAATAATTGCTCTCCTGTGTGACGTGTTGTTTCAACTTTACAACAAAATACTTACCCGTGTGCGTGTTAAGCAAGCCCAGCAATGAGAATACCATCGAGCTAGAGGCGAGCGCCCATCAGCTGCCTCTCACCGATGTTCTTGCGAACCGACATTCTGCTCACCATTTCACGTCAACTCCAACAACAGCACCCAAACCCCAGCGTATCGAACTCGAAGTTGCCCGCGGTCACCGCATGGAAGAATTCGTGGCAACAACGGGTGGGATTGCTACAGTTCATGTGTTAGGTTAGTCTGCACTCCAGGTGAATATCCGTCATTGAGCCACTACATAGATGCATTAGCCGCAAAGATTCATGCCTGCAGTTTTCAGTGAGTGAATACAAGGAACCCTACCTTTGAACAAACTCCTCTTCGGATAGGAATGCTGCAGGGAGTTTACAAACTTCAGTGAATCCGCTTCCACCTCGCTCCAGCAGCAATTCAAGAAACGACGATAAAGTTCTGATGTCTTTATTGCGTATCACTTTATTTGTTAAGGTACACAACATATATGCGTTCCCATAGCCAAAGGCTAGTACGGGTACAAAAATGCAGTTTGGAAAATTGTCAGTCCAACGAGGCAGCGAAGAGAGAAACAGTAGTTAATTACAAGGAGATACCAAAACATGTCGCACAGTATAGAGAAAGAAAGAAGGAGAATAACATTACCTTACAGAGAGAAAGAGAAAGAGGGAGAAAGAGAAGTGGTTCTTTATGAAGAAGGGAAAGGTTGTCACTGTCCTTTGCAGCCTTTGACGGAGCATGGCTCAGCGCAGATGTCGCGGTGGGGGTCGTCAGCTGGAAAATATAACAGAGCAGCAGCATATCACACTTGAAAATAAGCACAAGTCTACAAGGCAAAAAGAATTTCACAAGAACTGACAGAATCAAAAGACAAAAACCCATCCTTCACTAAGCAGAAAACATTAGTTAAAAATAATAGTTTTTTTCAGTTATCTTAACAATATCTGTGAAATACTAAGTTGATGAGCTATGCTATTCTATAGTTCTGACAAACACTAGCGGATGCTTGCCATATATACATTTTATTGGTGGGAGATTTCAAATATAAAAGCTTGTTTGCTAGTGATACATTGTGGAGTTCGCGGTAAGGAAACATGAAATGGTGTGTTAAAACATTATTAACGCCAGTGGCTCAACACAACTCGCGTAAAAATCGAAAGTTAAAGTTTAACTGGAAAACAGGAGCTTACTTGGTTCGTAACATCGCGAGAAAAAGTTTGAATGCATATTGCTCGTCCTTGCACTCGCCGCACTGTTGTTTCAATGTTGCTGTTTTCACAGCGGGGTCTCCAGATCGAGCTCATCATGCCTGCTGCTGATCCGGAGTAATTGTTCCAGCTGTAGTCGAGTGGTTTCGGCGAGCTTTCATGAAACTATCTGATAAGGTCAGGGTGAGGTCACTGGTTCGATTCCAGCACGTCGCGTATTTGTTCTACGTGTATGTTCGATACTATTACGCGTATTTATTTATTTGTTTATTTTACTGCAGGTAACGGGCATACCGGGCTAGACTTACACCATGACTACAGGAAACGGGCAAACATGATTGGCCCATTTCCAAGCCCGTAAGTGTCGTTCACAGTGAGAGAGATAGAGCGAGAAAGGAAGAAGGAAAGGCAGGGAGGTTAACCAGACTGAGTCCAGTTTGCTACCCTACTCGTGGAGAGGGGAATGGGGGAGTGAAAAACCTACAAGTGTTACTGCGAGCAACCACTTTATCAGCTATTGAATGCGCTTGATCTGTCCGCTCGCGCGCACATTTAAATAATTAAATAAAAAACATTAAATAAAGAAATAGAAGAATGCACTTTGATGTGGCGAATCAAGCCAGTGCTAACGTGACTCGAGGCCTTGTACTATAGTACTACACGCTCACCTAATCAGCAGTCGCTAGCCGCGAGATAAGCTCAATGCGTCCCTCTCGGCTGAGTGCGTTTACTGAGCTGCGCAGAACGATGCGCAGTACGAAAGGGCTTCGGCATGGTGAGTGGGAGGCTAAAGACGAGCACAAGACTTAAAAAATGTATAGTAAGAAAAACGATCCTCATTCCACGAAGTGAACTCTTATTTCGTGTAAGCCTACTTTCTCTCATTAGTTTCCCAGCGCCGATACAGAACTGATTGCGCGTCTTTTTGAGCGCCGAGTTATGTCAGGCGCTTAAGCCATCCGCTCCAAGCGGTGCTACCTGTGTGAGTTGGCACCGCGGTAGACAGAAGCTTCGAACTAGCACGTGCAATGACTACGGTATGCCACCAATGAGGAGCACCAAGCATTTGCATTCGCACAACTGTTGTGCGCAGTAATTGAGTTAACGTAATCATAAACCGAGTGTTGTGTTTTTCCCTTTGTTTCTTTCTTTTTTGAGAATTGCTTTAAAACACACACGCGTACCGCCGCACGCGATAGGCTGCGCAGACTAGTGCGCATGCGTGCCACATACTTCTAAAAAGAAAAAAAGGCCTGCCCGCCGTTCGTGTGCATATGTGTGCTCAGTGTATGAATTGCGCAAGATTCCATGTTTATCTACATCTGCGGAACTAGCTGCTCTTCGCGCAGCACTTTGTTTCGTCAATCGGGAACCACCTCGACAATGGTCAATTTTCAGTGACTCAAAGGCAGCCCTACAATCTGTGCTATCAGCTCTGCGTCGCGGGCCATTCGAACAGCTCGTGCTCGATATTAGATGCCTACTTCATACATCACATGAGAAAGGACATCACGTGACGTTTCAGTGGCTGCCAAGTCACTGCGGCGTCGTAGGAAATGAAGACGCCGATAAAGCCGCTCGGACAGCTCTTGAAGACACACAGGAAGAAGCCATACCACTTTCACGGTCCGACGCAGCCAGAAGCCTTCAAGTGCTTGCACGGGAGATCACGCTCTCTCTATGGTGCACACCAAGCAGCCAGACCAACCGCAGCAATCATCAACACGACCTGCCCTCATTGATGCATCTGTGTATGCCAACTGGACTCCGCCGAAGTGAGGCCACCCTGCTTTATCGCTTATAGCTAGGGGTGGCCTTTACGAAATCCTACTCGTTTCGCATTGGAATGGCCGACAACCCTCTCTACAATGCCTGTCTTTGCGAGGAGACGCTGGAACACATTCTGTGCGACTGTCCTGAATATAATGTTCCGAGACAGTCCATGGCGTCCGTTCTAGCGCACCTGGACAATATACCATTGTCAGTTGCAACCATTTTCACATATCGCCGACAGAAGACATCGCAGCTGAAGGTGACGAAGGGACTACTTCGGTTTATGAAG
Organism: Dermacentor variabilis; assembly: GCF_050947875.1. Lineage (NCBI taxonomy): Eukaryota > Metazoa > Arthropoda > Arachnida > Ixodida > Ixodidae > Dermacentor > Dermacentor variabilis. Next base: position 62,223,139 of record NC_134577.1, on the reverse strand, counting down.
GATACGGGCTTGGACAAGCGGCTGTGACAGTGAATGTCGCGTACCGCGCAAGAGCGACGGCCTGTAACTGACGATCTGTTCGCTGTGTTATGTGCTCTCTCTCTCTCTCCTCCCATCTTTCATCCCCCCATCCCGCTCCCATGTGTAGGGTAGCAAACCGGTTAGGCTACACTGGTTAACCTCCCTGCCTTCCTTCTCCACTTTTTCCTTCCTTCCTTCCTTCCTTCCTTTCCTAAGTTTTTACAAAATTCCTTTCGCCATTATCCTAGAAGCACTCTCGAATGTTGTTAGTCAGTGGATAGCAGCGAAGCCGTACTCGCTACACATGAAAGCAGGGGGAAAAAGTGAGTGTGGATTGAAACGCTCGGTTACAATCTTGCGCGCAAATCGTTGAAGACGGCACATCGTCGGGTGGCCAGAACAGCAGGTCCCACGCCAACAAATAACTCCCCCAGCTCAGGATGGCCTTTACGAGCAAACATCTTCTTCAGTCAAGTGGCTGCCGCTGAGCGCGAGGTCGCAGGTTTGATTCCCAACTGCGAGGGCCGAATTCCGTAAGGGCGACTTTGTGAAAGCCCACGTATCCGTGTTTTGGGTCCACCTCAGGTAGTCTAAATTATCTGACATCGTTGCTTGAGAGTTTCTCGTTTGATTCTGTTGTTCACATTATACTTTTAAGCGTGTCTTTCTAATGTTGTAGTGCTATTTTCACTTTCATGTGATAACGTAGCCTTGTTCCAACTGCACGTTAATTTGAATGTGTTGTGCGTTGAAACTGTGTGCTGTATTCAAGAGCGAAGAAGTCGCCTCCGCCGTACTCGTGCGCCAACATATTAGCTGACGTGAATCAGAAAAACTTCAAGAATCGCGAGCCTCCCTCCTTATTACTCGTCGCGGTGTAGCAGCGCCCAGGCCAACTGGTAACTGTCACCAAAAAGCCTAAATGAGCGCGGCTTTTTTATCCACCTCGTTACGGCTGTGGCTAAGCCGTTCCGTTGCGGACCACAAGGTACCGGGTTCGAATCTGGACCGCATTGGGGGGCACTGGGTTCAGAATTCAGTGTACCTGGCAGTGCGAGTATGGTAAACATGCTGCGAAAATCCATCCGGTATTAAACCTTTGAAAGCCAGATTACGGCTGTGTCTGGAGATCACTTTTTGAAACAACAACAAAAAATCGCGCGTTTATGTGAGTAATGCTAAAGTCCTTATCCGCGTTCGCTTTCATGGCGCCGCGTGGACGTTACTCGGTGGTATTTCGCAGGACCGTGGTTCAGGCCCTAGCAAAACCTACGATCTGCTCTTTTATTTTTTTCAATACACGGAGTACACACTGTCTGTCGCACATACCGTAACGATATGTGTTTAATGGGACGCCAAAGGCCAGTGCTAAATAAGTTTAAAGGGAGAAAGCATTCATAAGAACTATCTTTCATTTACTTTTGCGGTGTTAGGTGGGTTACTAGAAGTGAAAATGAAGTTCGAAGTTAATTTATTCATTTTGTTTTTTGACAAATTTCGTGCCACCACCATCAGCGTTCATCAGCGTGACATCTTGTGAGCAGCGTTCCGGGCAAGTTGGCAATCCTTTACTGAAGCATTACTGCGCAACAGAAAAGACATGGAAGTAAGAGAAGAAAAGACACGGGCGTAAAAGAAGAACACATAAATTTCAAAATATCGTTTTGATATTTGGATCGTTCTGACTCAATAAAATGGTCTTAAAACTTGCTGGGTTCGCTGTTTGACACCTTTGGAATGCGATATAGTCCGTAATTACCGACGAAAACGTTAACTAAGCCCGAGCACATGGCATTAAAAGGTCGTGACGTCACGACGAGCTGGCGCCCGCCCCGCAACCGTCTTTTGGCTTCGAGTCCCTTCTGGCTCCGCAGGCTGCTCTCCTCACACAAGCGGTGTTTCTTTTTGTTTTGTATTACGGGAAGATAATTTACTAACAAAGCTCATGTTGTTTGTACGGGATGTGGCGTTATTAGTACGGCCTCGGGGGAACGCTTGCGCGCATTAAGCGTGCTTCTTTGGCTTCTGCGCCATAATGACAGTAATTGATAACGGTTAACTTAATCACCACAACAGAAAAGTATACAGGATAGCCATTGCCAACAAATAAAAACGGGAGGCGCACCAGTGGCACTAGCGCAGTGGTTAAAGCGCTACGCTGCTGTGCAGAAGGTCGCGGGTTCGATTCCGACGGAGCGGACTGCATTCCGACGTGGGCGGAATGCAGGAAGGCTGGTGTCTACCACGCATAGCATGCACGTTGATGAAACGTTGCACGACGCTGGTAAAAAATAATAATATCGGGACGTCCGCTACGGCGTGCATTATGACAACATGGTGTTTTGACACGTCAGCCCCGCAGAATTACTGTCATCTCTTCTTTTTTTTTTTTGAGCAAGCTTGCCGGAAGTTGGGTTTGCGTGATTGCCAACTTCCGTCCGCTCACATTGCAAATGGCGTTCGAACAGTGGAGGGCGTCGGTCCGCAACCTTGCCTTCAGGGATGCAATATTTTTTTTTGTTCTTTTCTGCGGGTGTATAGGTGTTTTAGCGCTGTTTTACGAGAAGACAAATCGGCAGCGCAAGACGAAACGAGCATTCTAAAAGCTGCGCATTCTAGCCTGCGTTCGTGTAAGGGCCTGAGCACCACCAGCCACGGGCGGAACAAGGACTTCGACGGCGAGTACCATTCCAGTCTTTCTTCCATTATTTTTGTGGCGTCTCACTTCTAATACCGTGGTTGCTAAGCTTTGCCACTTGTTAATCTACTCGACGCAAGAATATGAGTCAGATGCATTCGGCGCCTCTTAGATTTGGGGTGTTGTGCGGTTGCAAGCCTTCGTAAACTTGACGGAATGTGTTGCGCATGTCTGCTCAGTTAAAGTTTGAGGACTATTCAAACGAGTGTGGAGTGAAATGAATGCGAGAGAGACAGTGCGCTTGTAAAAAATAAAACTGCTTAGTGAATTTGTCGATAAAACATTGTTCGCTGCCTCATTTCCGTGTTGTTCGGCTACGCCTGCCTCAGATTCGTTATAATAAAAAAAAATGAAGCACAGGGCGGTTCCTGAGAAAATAATTATTACTCGGCACACTTCGTAGGAGTGGTGGAAATACTAATTTAGGCAATAAATGTTGGTGCAAAAAAAAACTACAGTTTGATACAAAGCAGTGGAAGCATATTCCATCTGTAGAATAACTTGTTCATTTAGCTCGGGGAGCGCAACTAGAGAAGCAGAATTTCACTAATGAGGATCTTTTTCATAATGTCTGGCTTAATTGCAGAGTTGATTAGCTAGGTCTGAAAGTGCTATCCTCTGCCGTAAATTGTGTGGCCGCGCCAGCTTCGAGAATCGGAATGGGCAGGGAAATGCTTTGCTGTTGCAGTGAATGCGTTCCCGCAGCCAGCGTAACTACACACAACGAAATAGTTGCTGGGAAAGCGGTGCATGTCGTCGCATATAATAAAGTCCGCTTTTCGCGAAAGACTACAAGACACAATGCTTCTAATAAACGGCTACAGTTTAAGCACTGGCTTACTGTTGTTGCGAAATTACAACTTCCCCTTACAGTCACTTAAATAGCAATACAACATTGAGTTAAACAAATTTCGTAAATTAGTTGTTACTCCTTAAAACAAAAAAACGTGTTGCATACAAGCAATATCTTGCAGTTTAATTAAACCCATAATGCCCAAACGCAGTTACTTATTAAGGCAAATAAAAGCTACTCGCTCTCCATTTTTCTGGGCACGGAGAGTACATATGTACAAAAAAAGGTAGAATAAATTATTTTAGTAAAAGCTTTAGTAATGATTTATTCAGTGATTACTGTTTAACGTTATCCACGGCTGAGACCTCGCTCCAGAGTATTAAAGCGCCAGTATAGGCTACGAATTAGGCTCATTTGCTTAAATTTATTTTTTGAGCTCTGAAACTCAGCGTCTAGTATAAGGGATGCGTTACGCATTACAGGGCTAAGGCTTACCTTTACGAGATAACTGCACAGACAAGTGTTACGAGATACGACACCCACGAGCGCACAACTGTACCGCACACTGGCACGATCGAAAAGAAGAGTTAACCGCTCGAATTGCGTGAGACAGATATGATGTTGACTACGGCTGACAAACAAGTAAGGCCCGCGAGCGTGCCTTTCTTTTAAGACGAAAACCTTAAGTGGCTCATAACTCCGGTGGTCTGAAATACGCGGTGCGCGGTAGAAAAAAAAATTTTGTGAGCTCTGGGCGACCCAGCAGGCCTACGAAGCGGCGAAGAGGCAAGACCTCGACGTCCCATCATGGGAGGCCTAGGCCCAGCCGACTGACCTGCTGGTGCTCATTAAAGTTCACTCTCTCTCTCTCGCCTTGCACAGGCACGTGCTCGTACCACTGGTTGCGTGTTCGTCTCTGGCTCCGATGCCGCATCATGCAGAGTAATTAATCATCAACATCAGCCTACTTCATGTACACTGCAGGACGAAGGCCTCTGCCTGAGATAGAGTTCCTTCGGGCACGCCAAACCACGACCTTTGGTGCTAATCAAGGTGAAGTTAGTTAAGGAATAGTCATTTAAGGTAGCGACAATTCAGGCACTCGAACGCATGACCTTTCGCGGGAGAAAACGAGTAATAAGTGACAACGCGTTCGAACGAAAATGTGACGCAGTTTAATGATTAAAATATACTGAGCCCACTGTTAAGGCTTTATTTACTCACATATAGGGGCGCATGTCTTGTGTCATTCGCGTCATTATGGCCGCAGTCGTTGTAGAGGAGAGTCGGCCGCATATTTTGCCGGCGTAGTATCTTACAGAAAACATATAAAGCAGACAGCGCTGTCGGTGCTGTGTCGCTTCTAGCTGTGTTCCACTTTCCGTGGTTTAGCAGCATTCGGTTCCACCTACAAGGCAATAACAATAGCACATAACTCAATTCACTAGTGCGGCAAAAAGTTGTCGCCATATGTGCGACGTTAAAAGTCTTCACGCCAGGCCTTCAGTCGCCGTCGTGCAACTGGAACGTCTTCGTCGGCTTCCCGGCCTTTTAACCACACTGACTTAAATATGACAAGATGCGTGCAAAGATTTCGTAAGAGTCGGTTTCTTGAATCAATTAGGCTTTCGGAATTCTAAATAAGGACGTTGTTATATATTGAACTAAATATATACTGCAACTAAGTACTGTAACATACAAACAAGGCCTCCATTTTTAGTTCTGCTGGTAAGGACAAGGTAAAGCGCACGATAAAGGACCACAGGTGGCAAAAGATTGTTTCCCTCTCACCCTATCTTTCTATCGCAATTTCTTTCTCAAAACGGCAAGTTCGGCGGATTTGTAGGCTACCATCGTCTGCCTCTCTTTTTCTTTTCATCTTTTTAGCGCCCTCTGATTTCGGCAAGTTTATGGCACTGGGACGTTGCCTTCGCCGCAATAGGGAGCGAGGTAGCCTGCGCCGATATCGCAGCTTGCTTTGACCCTGGCTGCCATTTTGTCATGTCTGGGCGCATGTTGGCGCGTGCAAGAGTGCTCACCTGATTTCGTGCACATCTTTAGTATCTGGCGTCAAGGCGGAATTCACGCCGCTTTTTGAAACGACCGCACAGTAACTGAAAGAATGCTGACCACGCTGGCTGCTCATTTTTGTAGGACATTACCGTGGCTTGCGGTTCGAACAACGCGGGGACGGCCGGAAGGATCAAGCTACGTTTCCAAGCCGATGAGGTGAGACCAATTCTTGCACCTGTATTGAAATAATTCCGCACAATCAACATTTCACGTAGCAGCTATGCCAAGTTCCTTCCACTCCTTTTGCCGTAAAACGCTTTCCTTTTTCCTGCTCGCTGAGCAGTCTTATCAACCACCAGACGAAATCCATACAGATTCCAGTCCAGTGCAGCATTCCACTGAATTTGATGCGAACGTGGTAAAATAAAAATTAGTTCAAATCGCCCTTTCTGGGTGCGGCCATTTCCTCGTGCTTCAACGATGCCTTCGCCACAGTAGCAGGCGATGTAGCCTGCACTAATATCGCGGCTTGCATTCGCGTTAGATTCCAGTTTTCTATTCGTCGGAGCATGTGGTTCAGCACAAGAGGGTTTACCTGTTTTTGTGAATACTATTAGCCTATGATGTCAGGCCGCAAATTTTTTCGAAGTCGCCACAAATTGGCTGTAAGAATGCTTGCTGCTCGTGCTTGTAGGGCTTCGCCGTGGCTCATGGTTCGAACAACGGGAAAACGTACTGCGGGGCCAAGTTCCGCTTCCAAGGTAACAAGATGAACGCAATCCTTTCCATTGCTTTGAAGTGAAGTAATTACGCTAATATATTTTTCGTGTAGCAGCTCCGCGATGTGTACCTTAGATTTTTGCTGACACTATTTTTCCCTGCTCGCGAAGTAGGTGTATCAAGAGTAAAGCAAGTGCGTTATAGCTGCTACTTCAGTGCAGCACGTCACCCAATTTAATGACGGCGCGTTTAAAATATGACTTGTTCGTTTCATATTCCGAAATACAATTCACAATTTATTCAAGGTGCATTCAAGGACAGCTTTACGTTTCCCTACGTTTTGTCATCGTTTTTTTGTTAGTTTCTGCCATGGTACTATCGGCAGAATACATGAGGAGTCGCGGTCGTGCCAAGAACGATAGAATTCTGCCGAAAAAAAAAATTATGCAGGTCCAATGCACATGCTGGAATCCATATGAAGCAAAGCTTCATGTATAAATGCCACACAACTAACGGCGATGCTAACAATTGTTTCATTTCATCCGGTGCAACGAGTAAATTTATGCGATGTTTATGAGAAACGTTCACGTGGGACAATCTTTATCATTGTGAACTACGCTATTAAGAAACCATTACGAAATCCAAACACCTAATCAGGCGGATGCACAGCCTGAGATGCCTCTGTAGTGACGTCACGAGGACGAATGCGATGTGTGATGCCTATCGATGGAAGCATGCTGATGACAGGTGTGTGCACAGGAAGGTAGGACGCATTTGTAATCACGGGAAATCTGGGCACAGTGAGACACATGTAATCTGAAGAAGGTGCAGTTCGGCAGCTTTGCGCGTATGGTCATGGAGGGCCATGTACCCTCGGTTGTTGCAGCATCGTGCCTCGCTGCTTGTACCACAGTATCCGAGGAGCAATTTTATCATTATGGGAAAGACCAGTTTCTTCGGCGTTTGTCAACGCACCAGGGAAAAAATTTTCAACACTCGAGATTGTGTTACCTATGCTTCAATGTTATGCTATGTTGCCTATGCTGCAATGGCTTTTGTGGACGATACTTCAAGGTTTTCTTCGTGTGTTATATGTACCTTCTCTCTTTTGTTAACTTCTGTTGGCGACTTACGGCCTCGTGAAGTCACATTTTAGAAGTTAACTGCTGGTCGCAGTTATCTGTGTGATTATTTAAAGACCAATAATAATGATGGTAATAATAATTAATCAGCGATAGCGATATGCTGTACACGACAAAAAGATTACGACACGATGGCGTTGACATAAGACGATGGCTATGTCGTTGGAGGCATGACTACTTAACTGCTGTGGAAGGAAAAATTTGCAACTCTAAATTTCTACAGCGCGTGCATCGTCATTGAAAATGATATTTAAACCGCAGCGCAGGTGTGTGCACTGTGGAATGTTTGTTGTTGAGTCTTCTAGCGAATAGATTTTTCTTTTTTGCCTGTTTCACCCATTTTCATGGATGGTCGTTGGTCGGGGTTAGGACTCGGACCAGAAAATGCTCGTTCATTCGTTCGTTACCATAGTCATTCAGTCGTTCATTTGTTCGTTCAGTAGTTCGTTCGTTAGTACGTTCATTCGTTAGTTCATTGTTTAGTTCCCTCTTTCAGTGGTTCATTAGTTGGTCCATTGGATCTTTCGCTCATTCAGGATTTTCGCTTACATTGGAACTATTATGTGTTAATTTCTGCAAAGTACTTAGTCATGAAGTGAGGTCATAGTCACCATCACACCGTCGTCCCATCAGGCCCAGCACACTCTGGAGTTAGTGATCACCCCAGAGAGAAAAAAATCAACCGCGGTGTGTTCCAGCATGAAGTGCCTAGATGGAGCTACTGTAATTTGGTCGTATGCTTCAATTCGTACTTCTTCTGTTAGGCACGCCCAACGCGGCTCAATGTTTGATCTATAAATGTGCATATGCAATCCAACAAGCGCAGTTAACATGTAATTTTTTACAAAAGTAGGCCATTGATGTTAATGGAGTTCTGCTATTAAAATCTGTGCTTTATTACTTGCATAAATGTTTGAGATCTCACTGACGTGCAATGAGCAACAATCCAATGGTATCGATTGTAATGCAGGTCATTTATCGATTCAAATTGTACTGCGGTAACATTTTCGAATGCGCTGGTCGTTTCGTTAGAGCAGCAGCACGCAGGTTTGTTTTTAAAACAGCATTCCTTCGATAAGAAAGGTATCAGTCAATTTATGCGTTCAACTTTCGATAGCCGCCATAAGCGAAAGTGTTTAAAGACGGTGAGTATTATCAGCTGCGATGTTTCACAGGCATAACAGCTGAACGACTTCCCTCGTTAGTGATCTGGCGCGCATGGGCGCACAATGACATGTTGCTAGAAAAAAAAAAGCGCACTACCTGAAGCGAGAATTCATCACTCCAACCGAGCACAGTCTGCTTGGAGTCTGCCCATGAAATCGGATTACCCTGCAGCCTTCGGCCCCACGTACCCGTGAGTAAAAACCACTGCTTCGCATTTTCAACTTTGAATTTTATTTGTGTGCAAGGCGGATGACACAGATTCCATCAGTAATTTCTTATTATGGTGGTTGTTCTTCAAATTCAATTCAAACGAGGCTCTTTTTGTTTTTTCCACGTAGCTAAACTTCCTAATACGAAGTATAGCATAAATAATAAAGTTTTGGTTCTTTTTCTGCATAAATGATGCACCGCAGTAAATTCCCTGCTAGTTAGGGGCCAATGTACTTCCGGCGAAAGAGTTAGATTTGTTGCATTAGGGAGACAGAAAAACATTGCTAGTATCTGGTGTAAACAACTGTCATCTAATCTAGGTTTGACTATATATAAGGACCACCGACAAAAAGACACAATTGAAAAAAAAATGCACACGCAAAACAGTGTCGTGTGTCTGTCTGCTCTTTTCTGTCATGGAGCGTTTTTGTGCACTGTTCTTAGACATGAATAAAAAATTCACCCACATTTCCAGTATAGTAATTGAGGTTTTTTTTTTCTTTTACCTCCAGCCTCCAAGACGCTGCTCAAATTTTTTTGCACCCCTTTGTATTATATTGTCTCTGGACGCACAGTTCAACGGAGAATGTGTCAACACCGGATGTAATACCAAGGGCCAGGATCCTCACAAGGTACGCTTCTGAACACTTCAACTAGAACCGTGATTTGTTCATTTATTGGACAAACTTTTGTTTCACCATTTCTGGCTTGCATGTTTGTCGTGGCTTCATCATTTCTCTTTTCAGGAAGACGGACAAAAGAGAGATTACTGGTGCGCAAGCTGCCAACGCCAAGCTATAAGAAGCTCAACGGTTGCCATAATGACAACAAGTCCTCTTGAACTAGGTGCCTCCCCATGAAAAGTTTGCAAATTTGCCAGATAGCGGGGTGGGAGCCCTAACAGGAAAGCAACAGCTTAAAGTTTTGTATCGTACCAAGCGGGAATGCCAAATTTTGACATACTAGTTACTTGATTTTAAGGTCATTTTATGACAAATGGAGAAGTAACATGTTGAGTCCCAACTTGTTCTTTTCTGGTCATCAGAACCATAACAACACGAACAGAACAAGATTAAAAGCTCGTACTTGGTAATGTACAAACTCTGTCATCTACTCTTTGCCAATCAGCTTCGCGGGCGATAGCACCATCCCATGCTCCCTTACAACGTTAATTTGCTGCAAGAAAATGCAAAGAAATTTAAAACGATCAAAAGCGCTCAATAAAGCTCTGACAAAAATGACACTTTATGGTGACTCAATCTCTGACAATCACTCGTACATCGCTCAGGAACAGTTGGCAAGAAATCAATAACTAGGCTAGCCCTGCGCAGCAATAAAAGACATGTTAGAAAATGCAAACTCAAACTACTGGCCCACTCCACATTTAGAAACATGACGGACTAATACAATTTTTCTGTTCAAACAGCAGATGAAAAACCTGAGCACAATGTGTTCCCACAAAATTCTTGAAATATACTCGCTGAATAGTAAATTCGGCTTAACATTCAGATTATCAACAGTGGTCGACCAAGAGGAGCCTCAGTGTGGGAACTTCCCTTCGTCACGACCATCAGAAATATGTTTACTTGTTGAAACCTCAGCTCCACGCTGAGGCTTCCCTACCTCACCTCTGTTACTCGGTTGACGTTTTCATCTCCTTGCAAGCTTTTTACGTTGTACGAATAAAGAGTTTTGTCGGGCGACATGAAACCGTTAATTCCCTTTTCAAAGGATACGTTAGCATTTACTGTGCTTGCTTATAGTCTCCTTGTTTATTTGCTCAATCTTTGCAGAACATCCTTGTTAGCACTGTTGTTTCCACAGCGTTCCTTCCATTCCTATGAGTACTCCGCTTGTGTCGAAACCTTTACTGCCGCACCTGAACACTAAATGTGCAGCGGAAATATCAAGATCAGACAATATGCACTGTAAATGTCACCATAACGTCTTTTGTATTGCTTTTTGCTACACTATGTACATCTTGCCGATCTGTTATGAAAAGAATGGGACATTGCAGGGCAAGCTTGCTGACACTTCAACTTTGCCGAGCACTTTTTTTTTTTACTCTAGCCTAGATCACAGAACGCAGACAATATACGTACAGTTTGGAACATGCCAAGCAGCACTGTACGCAACTACAGTACGAGGATAGCCAAGCATAAATGTCGTTCTGAAGCTTCGTTCTACCTGATTTAAGCGGCGCGCCTAACATGATGAGAACAATTTGCCCGGTTTCA